>NC_053133.1:4636691-4649191 GCF_010015445.1 Perca fluviatilis | reverse complement strand
CGCGTTGTGGTTGAGATATGAGAAATGCTTACATTGTGTTTTTATTACACCGTTACGCCAAAGGCGGCAGTGCGACCTAGATACAGTCAATACATCACAGAGCTGGGTGTGCAAAAAAAAAAATAACCTTAGCGAACAGGCGCACACGTCACTTTGAAATGCATATCAATCCCACTCTTACGTCTGCGCAAATTAACACAGAGAGATTTCTTTACACAGAATCAAGCAACAGCCACGATAGCAACATGACATGAAATGAAAATAGGTGTTTATTATCAAAAGATACCAGCCAAAATATATGGCTTTCTGATTTCTGCTTGAGAGTAAAGTGCAGCACACAAGATTTGATTTGATCGCGTGTGAATAAACAGCTCTTATTAAAAAGGCAAAGCGGCAGAGGAGAAAACTTCAAAGTAGCATGCTTCAAGCAACCCCGGCTTATCTGGCATGTCACACTTCATAAGATATTCATGCACAGTCTTTTCTCGCGACCCTTCGATGTGAAGGCGCTTCCTGCAGGCCCATGTTCTTGAATGAGAATAAATGTGGCAGGCATGGGAGAAGTGGAGATTGAAGGCTCTGTGTCCTCTACATATACTGCAGTCGCCAGGTCACATCAAAGAACCAACAGAATATACTGCTTTTAGTTTTTGGGGGATTTCTGCATTTTAATTTGAGCTAATCTGAAGAACCACGAAATGTCCCACATGTTCCACGTTTTGCGTCAGTCATCTGGTACTGTGGATGTTGAGATGTTTGACAGGATGAGTGAAATGTTTGACCAGCACATGGCGCTAAATTAAAACGGAGATCACCAACGTCACAAATGCCCAGTACAGCCGCGAGCAAAGTGGCAGTTGGCAGTTGGTCAAGGCCACATCCCCACCCTCTCCCTCTCCTCCTCAATAGCTACAGACACAGAAATGGCACATCCTAAGGAAAGCTCATTGTGGGACTGGCTCTAGTGGCTGTAATTCTGCACCAAGGCTGATTTTCGGGAAAGAGACTTCAGATACAGTATTAGGGGACCCCTAAGGTCTATATAAAAGAGACTTTAGATACAGTATTAGGGGACCACTAAGGTCTATATAAAAGAGACTTCAGATACAGTATTAGGGGACCACTAACGTCTATATAAAATCAGGGAGGCAGGACAGCCAAGCCAGATCCGGCAGGGGAGAGTTCTAAGCCCAAAAAGCTACCTCCCTTATGACCTGTCTCTCTTAGTTACCTGTTATAGTACTTCGTTATAGTCCTAGACTGCCGGGGACTTCCTTCCTTTGGACACACTGAGCTGCTCTCTCCCTCCCTTTCTATTACTGTTTCTATTACTGTTACTATTACTATTACTATTTGTGTGCAGCCGTCCCCAGAAATGTTGTTACTAATCCTAGCTTCTGGGGAGTTTACTCGAGTCCTTATGCTTTTTTCCCCAGCGTATTTCCTTGGAGAAGTTGGCACCAAGACCCTGGTTGCAGCTGTCGCCGTGCCTGCTGCACTCCCTGCTGAGCTCAGCGATGCCCTGCAATGTATGCTGCGGCCCTGCTGAACCCCAGCTTCCCGCTACATCCAGTCACTGTTCCATTATTAATGTGACTACTTTATCGATACACTGACTACCAGACTGGGTTGTCCAGTTTCTTCCCAAGAGGGGTTTTCCTGACGTTTTGTTTTGAGGGTAAGTGAATGTTGGTTGTAAATAGAGTGGAGATACTTATTGTAAAGTTGAGATAATTATGTTATGTTGATATAAATAATGATTTGTGAAAAAAGAGATCAAGTATTAGGGGGACCACTAAGGTCTATATAAAAGAGACTTTAGATACAGTACGAGGGACCACTAACGTCTATATAAAAGAGACTTCAGATACAGTATTACGGGACCACTAAGGTCTATATAAAAGAGACTTCAGATACAGTATTAGGGGACCACTAACGTCTATATAAAAGAGACTTCAGATACAGTATTAGGGGACCACTAAGGTCTATATAAAAGAGACTTCAGATACAGTATTAGGGGACCACTAAGGTCTATATAAAAGAGACTTCAGATACAGTATTAGGGGACCACTAAGGTCTATATAAAAGCATCCAAAGAGCACCATGTCATGGGACCTTTAAAGGTTTCAAGGGACTTTTTGATGCCTTTTGAATCTGTGATTCAGGGCCACCGTTGGGTGGCTACAGCGGTGACAGATCAAGCTAGACAAATTCTTGGTAAAAACCTGCAAATATTTGACTTAACAGTGTTCATTTAAAGCTCTGTTTTGGTTGAATCTAATTTCGGTGTGGAATTATTTATTTGGTTTCTCCAACTATTTTTGATGCGGTTTTAGTGGTTGGAAGCGTATGTATTTTACAATAAAATAAGCTTGATCTTAAAACTGTAATTGCTGTATTCATTTATTTTGAATGAGGTGAAAGACATTACTAATACAACACTGACATGCATGGAAATGTATGAATAAAATGTTAGTCAAAATTTGTTAGAACAGCTTAAATGAAATAATTTGACTACTTAATATCACCAAAACGTTTTTATTGAAACCAATTTTGTTCAACTTAATTAAGCTTTTAGAGGAATAAGCAAAGCATGTTGTTTTTACGCAATAATTGGGTTGGGATAACAAGAAAAGTTGCATTTGATGTACTCAATGACTGAGTTGGAACAACTTGAAAAGATCCATGCAAATTGTTACCTTCATTTTGTAAAGTTGAGCCAAAGCCTACAAGGGGTGAGTGGCCTTTATTTGTTCATAGATGGGAAGACCCAGAAAAAGGGCCAGTGCAGGTAAAGGCCAAGCAAAGACCATTGAGTGTTGTGGAGTGACTATGATGGCTCACATAGTAAATTGATGGTGATATACATTTCCACAGCACTAGTCCCATAACTACCGACACATTCATTCATACTGGCCACGCTGCTGCTCTCCCTTTCTCTTTGACCATCAACCAATTCATTCCAGTTGCTTCTACTTTGACATTTCACTGTTACGTTCAATAAATCAATCCATTTTATTTGTCACATGAAATCGTACAAGGTACAATTCCAGTTTAAATGTTATCCCATCAGCTCCTTCAACTTGTGCATGATTTATCATCTCTCTCTCTCTCTCTCTCTCTGTCTCTCTCTCTCTCTCTCTCTCTCTCTCTCTCTCTCTCAATTTCAATTCAATGGGGCTCCATTCATCAGCCCATAGATTTAACCATCAGCCAGTTCAGCAGTACTATTGTTGCTATGGTTACTTGCAGCCTAATATAGACTTAATAAGGTGATTATACCTACGGGACTACGTTCCAGATGTGCTAAAGTGTGTGTGTGAGTGTGTATGTGTGTGTGTGTGTGTGTCCTTCTCCCAGGATTTGTTTTTTTATTTTGAAAGGACGTTCAGGTCTTTGAAATCTGAGATTACAGAGCCAAATGTATTAGACTAAATGTTCCTCATTTCATGAAATGCTTTGAATTTGTTGGGAACTGGAGCCGGGTGATTAAACACTATCTTTAAAACAGAGATCTCCTGAGAGCATGTGACCTCTGAGACAAAGGAAGCCACGTGGGGCCTGAGCACCCTTTAAAACAAAGAGAATGTGGCCTCCATGCAAACCTTAAAGCCTGAAAGTCACACTTCTATGAGAAGTAGGTTTCAAAATGTGTGGTTCACATCTACAGGTTACCTGCGAGAACAGTGATTTCCTATTGGCCAAGCGGAAACACATACCATCTACGTCTTAGAACTTATTCCCTGTTACATATTGATTTTAACGTATATTATTTCTTTCAAGCAATTCTAATTCTATTAGGTTTACCTTCTTGTCTTTTCTAGTCATAGTTAATATTAAATAATAAGCTATTGCACTGATCAATCCCTACACTGTTCTCTTTTGCACCACTACCATTGCACACTGGGGGAATGTCCGGTTTTCACTGTTTTTCATGGGACCGTTAAGCGTGTACTTAAATTGACTGGCGCTTTGCACACAATACTACGGTACTTTTTTGTGTGACGTAATTCCCGAGAGGCTGCCTTGTGAGCGGCTCTGCGACGCGCACATACACAGGGACCAGAGCAGACCGGGACCAGAGCAGACCGGGACCAGAGCAGACAGCGGAGCAGCATTGCACACAAAATGCCAAAGCGTTTCCCGCTAAAGATTTCCCACCGTGGTCCAAAAACACAGGGGAGACACTTTGGTTCTCTCACTAGAACTCTGGAGTCGTACTCGCTCGCCGTTACTCTCACTTCTCCCTCGCTCTATCACCCACTCCCCACACACACACGCCAGCTCGACGCACACACCAGCGCACAAGTATGAACATCAGGCCACTTACGTAGGCTACGGCGATAGCTCTGCGTGGAGCCTTCGCAGGACCATACAACAAGACTAGTGCAGCTTCACATTTGAACAGCAAAAAAACTCAGACTTAAAACTCTATATACAAGCAATTTTCGAAACTTCAATTAAACAATTGAATGTGGAAAAACACTTCCGGAACCAGAGCCGTAACAAAAGTGGGCGGTCACTGTTGAGCTCTATATGTTGTACTAACAGCTGGTTGAACAGGTCAGTGCTCGATTTCCAGCCTTCACCGTTCACTTTAGAAATATGAGATAAAGTAATCAAATTAATTAACATCTGTATTTTTAAGAGAACACCACCTATGAGACAGTTCAGTTATTGGTCAGTGATTCCAGGGTGGTGCCCCATTTTGATTGTTTGTCAATTTGATAGTTATTAATACACATATTCATAACTTTATTAATATTGATAAAACATCTTGGATACATTGCTAATAACTGAATCCATACCTTCCAAATTGCCAACACACTGTAGTAGAAAGTATCTCTCTCTGTATGTCTCTGTCTCTAGAGGAGTCTCTTTCCTGGCGACTGGTGAGCAGATAATTACAAAGTAGATCAGAATACTCTCGGGTTCTAAGTGTTTCAATTTAAGATACATACCAATAAAGCCTTCATGCTTCCTCATCTTGCTGAGCCGTTTACCTCCTCACACTATCTCTTATGCACTGCTTTCTTCTCTTTCTGCACTGAATGCTAGTGGCTAATTTTGGACATTTATCTGGACCATACCTAAGGAGATGAGTGTTGGCAGATTTCATGGCTTTCAAGACATGCTCATGGATTTTGCTCAGGATACATTTATACCGCTGTGTTTTGGTTTTGAAGCGGAGTTTTGAGCCAAAAGTGATCTCCGTGCACCAAGTGTTTTTATCTCTAGTAGAAGAAATAATCTCTGTTTAATGCCCAAACCTCATATCTCATTAACATTCTGGTATACTGGGCATAAACAGGAGGCAGGATGTAGACTCTGCAGGTTCCTGGTAGTTGCCATGGTAATATTAGTAGCTTAGTCTCAGAGAACGAGACATCGTGACCGATAAGACCCAATCAGGAGGAGAAACATTGGCGTCAGTGTCGGTGTCGCCAAAGGTCTCCATTTGCGGCCGTTGAGACTGCAACACAACCCCGCAGATTCCAAACCAAAACGAAATGTTTCCAAATGTCTCCGGTTTAGGGGCTCTGAAACACCAGAGCAGGGGGAATGACAGGGGGAAATGCCAGAGCAGGGGGAATGAGAGGGGGAAACACCAGAGTAGGGGGAATGAGAGGGGAAACGTAGCAGAAGGTATTGGTTTTTAAACGAAAACCTAGCAATGTAAATGTAGCCTGTCATGGAACACACAGGCCTTTCTTTTTAGGCTGTGGCAACAACTGACACAATTATTTTCCATGCACTTGAAATGCCTTTTGCCTGTTAGTTTGATGTTTTCATGCCCAGCACAGAGCACATGGCACACAGGCAGGAGGAGATACATGCAGATGAAGCAGCCCGTGGCCAGGTGCTAGTGCTGTGGTGTTAGACATGTAAGGGCCATGTTTCCAGTCATTACGTTCATCACAAGCAGGTTTATTGCCAAGTAGGTTTCACGTACAAGGAATTTGCCTTGGTGTTGTGGTGCGTAATGGTGCTAATGTGATTTTGATTTAGTTTGAGTCTTTTGACAAAAATGTCGACAAAAACTAAACAGAAACATTTGTTATTTTTGTCCTGCATTGTAATTTTCACTATAGTGGTAGTTGTTTTCCATTAGTACATTTTATATATATATATATATATATATATATATATATATATATATAGTTCTTTTAAAGTAATGATTTATAAAGGGGGGGCTTCCCCGCGGGGGTGTTTTTAGGGGAAAAAAAAAACACACATAAATATATATACACACACACACACACACACACACAAAAAACACATATATATATATATATAAAAGTTTTAGAACACCCCAATTTTTCCAGGTTTATATTGAAATTCATGCAGTTCAATGGCTTATTGTACTCTGAAATGAAAGAATAGAACAAATAAATAATTTAAGTTAAAAAAGAAATCATGGAATCAATTTATAAACCAAAATGTATTCTACACAAGATAGAATATGGCTCTTTGCACAACAAACAGCCCGGGCTCAGGCCCCATGTTGTGATCGTGACTGCAGCTCAGAGTGTTGAGATTGGGATCACAACTTTGGATGTCTGGCAGATTAGTCAATCAATATCAATATCTAAACTGACAACTGATCTGCTCAGACAGGACCGTCATCACAGACACTGATTGTGTCCTCAAATGTGATACTTTTCTTAGTTTCTTTGAAAGTTGTGGAAAAAAAAAAGATTAACGGCGAATGGTAAGACCAAGGGGATGCTCTGTGAATGAAAATCTCCACACATGCTTGCGAACAATGCGCAACTTGTCAATATTAGTTTATTGGTGTTTTAAGCCCCCAACGCACTAGGATGAGGCAATGGTTAGGGTTAAGGTCAAGGTTAGGGTTAGGTGCCTTGAAGTCAATGGTCGCAGTGCTGCCTGAAAGGAGACGTTGGGGGCCTAAAACACCATCAAACTCAATATTAACTCATATTATACTATCACATGAACCAATCTTAGCAATCTTAACGTATAGGCAGCAGGCTACATGCAAGATAACTCTTCAGTTAGGACCATGACATTAAGTGAGAGTTCTGTAGAGATGCGGTGGATGTTATGGTTTTGACTAGGGATGTCCCGATCAGCTTTTTGACCCCCGATCTGATTAATTATTAATTAATTAATTAAATAATCAATATATGTCAATACTGAGTCCCGATTTTCTTTTTTTTTTTTCTACTCTTAGTATCCATCCTTTTTACAGTAAATTCACCATATCAAAGCTCCCAACAATGTTCAGCACTCACGACACCTCCACATTGGCCGGCCCGTGCCACCTGCTCATCAGATAAACATTCACACACATTAACACTCCGATGGCGCAGCATCGGGGGCAACTCGGGGTTCAGTGTCTTTCCCAAGGACACTTCGGCATGGAACTGCAGGGCCAGGGATCGAACCACCAACCTTCCGATTGGTAGGCGACCTCTCTACCACTTAGCCACAGCCGCCCCACAGTCACAGTTGGCGTAATCTCCTTCTGTAAAAAACAGATGAATAAGAAAGACGGACCTTTTTTACTTGTTGCCAAGGGCTGGCCAGCTACGAGACTCTCTGGACAGACACTGGTGAGTGGCCGTGCCATCTTTGTTTGAAAGTGCCGGCATCCAGGCAGTCAGCGGTGTGTCTGTGGCGCAGGGTGTGCAGACAACAAGCCGATGTAACTGATAGAAGTTGCCTTATTTCTTCGTTATGAGATGATAAACTTCTAATGTTATATTGGTTAAACTTGAATGCACGTTCTTTTAATGTAATGTTAATGTTGGGGGCTTCCAGTCGGCTACAACGCCTCCCAAATGGAGGAAACAACAACAGAGAGAGAAAGAGCTGAGAATCAGACGAGCAGCAGGCCAGCAGGTGAAGCATTATCAGAAATATCTCATGTGCAACCCTTTCCGACAATATTCACTTAATTGGAAGTACTGTACCATATTTTCTCAGAAATATTTCTTTTCAAAGTTGGAAGGACTAACTTAAAACGAATATTTGAAACAATGATAAATGCTCATTATTTCTGTGCTTAGCATTGTGAATGGAGTTTCATCGAGAAAGTGCTATTGTGCCTGGCTCCGCCCTCCTACGTACTTCCGCTCAATTTTCATTTCCCTTCAGTACTCCGTCTGGGTTAGTGGTATAGTCTTGCGTTTTCTCGACCAAAGTTTTTGGCGGAGGGAGTGAGAACAGAGGGAGTGGCTGAGAACGATGACGGTGAGGTCGTGCGCTAGAAAGATGCGAGCGAAGCCATTCGGTCCGTTGTGGCAACGCTGCCGAATATCCAGAAGTTAAAGCCCGAGCAAGAACAATCTTTGCTCTCTAGTGTTGGTGGCCATGATGTTGTGGCCCTCCTCCCCACGGGGTGCGGGGAAAGTTTGATTTTCCAGCTCGCTCCGTTAGTGGTGAAGGAGTTGGCTAAGGCTATCGCTAGTGGTGCTAATGCTAATAGCCTTGACGGTCTCCCCTCTTGTTGCACATGCGCATGACATACGTCACGACCAAACGTTAGCGATTGGTTATGGCAGATCCAGAGTGGCTCTGGGCAGATCCAATAGATTTAAATCTTCAACAGAGCACCCCGCCTTCAAGGAAGTTAACACTTGTCAATGGAGAGTGGCCAGACTCTCTGGACAAATGAAATGGACGTCTGGTAAGACCAGGCTAATTGTGTAGCGGGCTGACCACAAAAGCTCCACTTCAGAGAGCGCTGATAGCTACAGGGAAACGTCGGACGGCAAGGCCAGAAAAATGTGCTCGAAGTGGAAAAAGAAATGCACGGGTCAATGCATAAAAGTCCATACAGCAGAGAAACCCTTCAGTTGCTCAGTTTGTGGCAAATGTTTTTTTGCGGTGAAGCAGATGCAAAGAGACCCATGAGAATCCACATCGGAGAGAAACCGTTCAGCTGCTCAGCAACATGGGGTAAACACGAGACGCTCATCCATAGAGCAGCATCACTTTTTCATTCATTTGTTGCTTTCAGTCCTCGCACAATACTTGTTATGCTGTTTTATTATTATTTTCCCACTGTAGTTGTGTGCAGTTTTTTTCAGTAATTTGAGTACAGCCCCTTTAAAAAGTCACATTCATGCAGGTTTTTCCGCTTTCAGATTTTGGAGCGGCGAAGACCATCTCAGCCTTGCACAGACTGCTTCGTCTTCGAAGCTCTTTGTTACACACTCAAACAATTGGCAGCATGCAAGGCAGTAATACCCCCATGTTGTGATGAACACATTTGTTTCAAATACTAAAAAACATACAACGTGTCGGTACAGAATCAAACATGGCAATATCTGTTTGCTGCCAGGCTGCTTAGATCTTAGCTGATGAGAGAGCACACATCTGCCGGCCGTCTGCTACTCTCTTCCTAGAGAGAAGGTGGCGGCGTGCTCAGTGCTCTGTCATGTAATCAAAGCATTAGAGAGATAATCCAAACTGATTGATTCCCAACCCCTCTCAGGAAAAAACAAAGCCATTTGTTAATAACAAGTCAATCTCTACACATTCACCAGATCCAACAGGCCCCAACAGGATACAGTGGAGGGGAGGGGGGAAGGGGGGTAATATCACAGCAGAGGGGGGGGTTGCAGTGCAGCGCTGCTTTATAGTCCAGTCTCACATACGCAAACTTCAGTTGAGGAGAATGGGTGATGCGTTATACTTATGATTTGATTTGCACAGAAATGAAGACGAATCACTTTGTCACTTTTACCCAGTGAACTGCATGGCCGAACAACCACCGAGATGAATGCTCTCTCTCCCTCTGCATAACTGTCCCTTCTCTCTTTAAAAGTCTAAATATAGAAAGAGACAGGCACACAGAGATGAATTTGTCCTGAGATCATAGCTGCAGAGATTCATAAAGCCAACACCTCCTGCGCTGTCTTTGCCCGGCATCATCACAGCTGTAGTTCAGTCCTCCCATGCAAATCTGCACACCTACGGGACCATGCTCCAGGTGTGCTGATAGATATATACAGTATATATGTGTGTGTGTGTGTGTATATTTGTGGGTGTGTGTATATGTGTATATATGTGTGTACTGTATGTGTGTATATATGTGTGTACTGTATATGTGTGTGTGTATATATGTGTGTGTACTGTATATATGTGTGTGTGTATATATGTGTGTGTGTATATATGTGTGTGTGTGTATATATGTATGTGTACTGTATATATGTGTGTGTGTATATATATATGTGTGTGTGTGTGTATATATGTGTGTACTGTATATGTGTGTGTGTGTATATATGTGTGTACTGTATATATATATATATATATATATATATATTTGTGTGTGTGTGCGCGCACCCCTGTATGGAGCATGTTAGCTCATGTCCTGTTCTTCCAGGCGGAGGGGGGTTCTGGGAGGTTGTGTTTGTTGAGGGGCTGAGGAATCCCTGAACAACAAGTGCTCCGTCCCACTGTAACTGAATCATTCATTCAACACAGTAAACATGGCAACCCGCGCTGTCTATGCACGTTTCTGTGATATATGACTGAGCAGAAATCAAATCTGTATTCTAAAAAGGGCTTTTGCCAGACACTTGATGAGGCCAGAACTGTCTGTGATAATAAATGACACACAATGGACAACACAATTACAGAAGCTTCAAATCAGTTTACACATGGCATGAGCTGAATGATGATGACCGCCAATGCTCATTGCCTGCTAATCTCTCCCACTGATGCTGCACTTTTCCCAGGCATTTCCAGCAATTTTTCCACATAAAACATAGGTTTCTCTCAGGATAAGGGAGAAGGCAGAAAATGAGAGTGGAAGAAAGACGAAGACAACAAAATACTGTACTGTAACATCTTACGATGTATTGCTATGTGCTTTTTCAAGTTCTACTTCTTTGATGTGATTCTGGCATATTTAACAGCAAAGAAGGCACCGAATATGGCCTCTGGTCATGGGCTAAAAAAGGCTAGAACGTCACAGAAGACCCACCAAATGGCACACAGCTCTTGTATAGTCTTCATTATACCACGGCCATGAAAATGTTTCTCGTTAACTGGCAGACTTTCATTAAAGAGTGTGACTTATTTATTGTACTTCCATAAAGTTGACTCACAAGAGGCAGAAAAAAGGAAAGAAAGGACTCTGTGGGCTCTGTGCCACGGAGGCAGAGATATCCTTATCCAAAGATAGATACCCAAAGAGATATCAAGCTCCAAAAAGAATGAACCCACAATTGAATAGCTGTGAATAAACTTGATAGCATCTTTCACAAGAGCATGCATGGCTGTAAACACCTAGCCTGGTTGACACCAGACCCTTCTCAGTTGAACCTGCACTTTCATATGTCTCGTTGTAGCTTTGCTTATTTAAAGCTAATATACTTGCACTTACTACTTGTTATCTCGAGTTTGAACCTTCACAGTTGAAAGCACTTAGTCAGCTAAATGACATGTAATGTAACTGAGAGTGGGTCTGGGCAAGCTTCATTCGCAGGCCATTTCCAAAGGGGCGTCACCAACGAAAGCCGCTCAAATGCCTCTGGGCGCAATTGGATATTCCTTCAACCAATCAGACCAAAGATCTGGGTGACCTAGCAGCGACAGCGGCATCAAAGGGTTGCTGTGCTTCGGTTGCCGTCATGTTGAATTTAAACAAAAACCTCATTGCTGTCGCTGCGCTATCGTCATCGTGTAAAGCCCGCCTCAACAGTTGTGATTGGTGCCTCGATTTGGAAAAATTGGAAATGGGCTTGAATGGGCTCTTAGCCAGACAGCAATTCTCAAATTTGCAGGAAGTTCCACAGGGTTTTCCCAGGCTAGTAAACACCCACATATGTAACCCACACTGCACATGATGCAACTAACTGCAATTAATCACAGAATAATAAACCCACTGCACGCAAACATTTGCCTTCATGGCATGGTGTTTGATCTAAACGCAGCCACTGCTTTCACCATCACATCCCCATGATTGGCCTTCATAATGTAGCAGGAGGTTTTAACCTTCTTCATCTGGAGTGGTTCAATACACCTATTCATGCTGCTGCTTGTATGTCTACTGCCTTACCAGTCTTCCATGAATCAGCGTAAACTGTATAGAAATCCTGTATGGGCTGAAATATGTGCCACCAGAAACTGAATTTGAATCATTTATATTTGAATTTGAATTGCTAAACTTGAATAATTGCATTGAAAAACTGAATTTGAATCACACAATTTGAAATTGTATTGTTTAATTTGAATCATTGCATTGCAAAACTGAATCTGAATTTGATCCTCACTGAAATTCAACTGTCTATATATCCTCACATTCAGTTCTCACAATTCAGATTCAGCTCACCAAATTCAATTTCAAGTTACTGAGACAGACATCCGGGTAGTTGGAGGAGGAAGGAAGAGCAATCGAGCGCAGATCGATAGATAGAGTTCAGTGGCGCAGGATCATCAGCACTAAAGATGCCAAACTGTTGTGCTGCATGGATGTTCGAACGACAGAAATGAATAAAAAAATAATAATAAACAGCAAAGGA
>NC_053133.1:4624191-4631691 GCF_010015445.1 Perca fluviatilis | reverse complement strand
ATTGGTTTAAAGAAATGCCAGTAAAACATTGCACATTTTTCTCCTATCCTGGAATGCTTAGTGGACTAGCCAGACCCTAGGCCACACAACATTCCTGTTTTTTAATTAAAATGATGAATGGGTTCTACGAGCAAATAGGTCCGTATACAATGTCTGTACAGAATGTCATGGCAACCCGTCCTTTTAGTTGTTGATATGTCAGACTGATATTCGATCCGGACCAAAGTGGTGGACCGTGAACACTGTCATCCATAGAGCATGGCTAAAAATGAAAAGATATATTTGTGAGGTGTTTTTAAAGTTTCCTCAGCAGGAAAACACCTGGGGGGGTGGGGGGAAATTACAGGATGGGGTAAATAAGAAAGAAGAGACAAACTAACACATTGTTGGTTTGGGTCAGCACTGGGGCGATTTGAGCCCTTTCTAGGGGCGCCTCAGAAAAAAAAAGTCTGTGTTAATCTAATGTGAGCTAAGGAGTTCTGCTCCAGGAATATCAGAACAACGTGAAACTGAACCCAGAATCTAGACGCCCAGATTACTCAGAAAAACATTCAGAGCCATTTTCAGAAAATAGTGCTTGTCAGCCAAATCACACAAATCTCTAATTTTCAATATTGATACTGCATTTTGGAAAGGTCTGCTTTTTTCCATAGATAAATATCTGATTTCATATGTAATACCACCTCATCTTTCTAGTAATGGCCCTGTGGCTCAGCATTAAAGGAAGTTCTCTCAGAATTGTTGGTGTCTTTCTAGTTACATAATTCAGTGTTTCCCCTACCATGATGGTCCAAAATGGATGTTAAAAGCACAGAATAATGTTTAAAAAAAATGAGGTTAAAAGGGTTCCAGGCACCCCTAAAGCTCTGATCCTAGAATCACTCCTTCACACGATGGGATGTGGTTGACAGTAAGAAATATAGAACATAAGGGCAAACATCCTTTTGTGGACAACTAAGGAAGATTAGAGTGTTGACGTCCTGTGTGCAGCGCTGTAGAGATAATGGAGCCTGATTGGCTCGGCCTGGAGGCAAGATGAGTTCTTACTTACTGCTTCTATACTTTTCATTTGATGCGGTTTGTCTCGCTCCGTGTTCTGACTGCTCCGTTTCCTCAGACAGCGAGCACGTCTTTGGTGCCATGCATTAATAATGAGCTGTGTTCAAAAGTTGAAAATGACAAAGAAGTCTCATTTTCATTTTCATTTTATTCCAGAGCAATATGTATATTTAAATAGAGCCGGGTGACATTTCTGAAGACATATCACAAAGGATGAGGAAGGTTCAACATTTGCTGTCCTCAGAACACCAGCCTCATTTTCTCAATGTCAGTATCTGCAAACCTACTTCTTAAATAATTAAAGCACAGAGTTAAATGGTTTATCTAAATCCACAACCAGAAGTCAGCATCTACAACAGCTTCATGCTCTATGATGTTTGGTTTATTAGTTTGGGCTATAATTTTGAAGAAAAGGGCCGCTTTCCATGCTTTTTTCTAACTGACCATTCCTTAACTCCAACACAGAAATGTCGGCAGTGCAGCCAGTGGCCCTGCCATGCCCCATCCAGGGGTCTATTACAGTACTGCAGGAGCATAGTCTAGAGAGAGTAGAGTATATATACACACACAAATACAAATCCGTTAGTTTCTAATCTTAATAAATCTGTGTATTTTGCCAGTCCGTGTTTCAGAGCTCAGCTCACTGACAGCTTAACTGCACGCGCCGGCTGAGGTGAACAAAACACAGTTGAGTACAGGTAAGAAAGGATCGGCATTCGATCGGTGTGACTGGTCCATTCAAATGTCCCTGGATCATTCTGATACCTAGGATCAGTTGGGGACTTTAGGTAGGAAATGGTAACAGTACTAGGTACATTCGTATTCACTCTACAATGACTTACATCTGTTAAGTGTCAGTATTTGGTCATATCCCATTCCGTGGTATCTGTTCCTTTGATAGCTCTGGGTGTTTTAGGCCATTGATGACACTGTGGCCAACACATGAGTGGATATATGACAATTTCTGAATTTAAGATTGTGTCCATATTGCCTACTCCTGCCTTTTAAATATTTTGTAAAGCATACAAATAGAGCTGTAACAATTCCACATTTTACTGTGCAATTAATTGTCTCAGAAATAATTGCGATTTACAGTATAATTGTCTCAGACAAATTTAAAAATATGTATTAATGTATGACTTTTTTAAACAAATGAAAGTTTTTGATGAATCCCAGGATACATCTTTATCTTTATATCACTGTCATGTGACCCAGATAATATAATAACACGGGTACAACAACGCCTCTTAATTATCATAAAACATAATTTCTAACTGTACCCCTTTGTCATTTTGTTGCTGCTTGAACGTGTTCAGGGTCAAGTGCCAACAACTGACAATTGAAATAATAATTAAAATATATAGTCCAACCAATAATCACTTATATAATTACAATTTGGCATATCTGAGCAAAACCAACAATTACCAGTCATACCCCTTAAGACCTTAGTTAATGTTAGCAATTCATTCAGGTTAAACAAAGAAACCGTGATTATTTAAAAAAAAAAATTAGACAATTAGACATCACGTAATAATTGGCCTACATACAGATGCACTATCAAGTCTTAAGTGAGCAACTTTCCACGTAGACCTATTTAAGGAATCTGACACATTATAGCACATCATGAAAGCTGCTCCATTTCAGTGTGACGTTAAGTCCCAGATTAACAGTGCCATGGAAACACTTTTCAAAATAAAGATGGTAAAGTAACTGAAGGTTAATGTGACTTGATGATTGTGTGATTCAATTCTTTTGCCACTAGATGGTGACAGAATACTGTTTTTGTTAAAAGCAGTATGTTCATTGAGTCAATCATCAAACCTACAGAAATAATGCTGCTCTCATTTCCATGGCTGGATTACCTGGTGGTGGTAACATTGCTGTTATGTCATGTTATAAACCAGTTTCTGAGCAGCACATTAAGGCTCAAGATCATTAAACCATGAAGGCATCCATCTTTTTCTGTCTTTAGAAAACATATCTTATATCTTACCTCGCCTGCCAGTGACGTGAACAGTTTCCTTCGCTCTGATCTACCGAGTTGTTTCGGTGGCATGTTGACTTCCTCTTCTTATAAGCATGAACTGCAGAAGAAGAACAGAGACAAGTTAGAAAAGACAAAACATGGGAGTGTGAGAGGCAGGAATGATTGGGGAAGAAAGGGGAGATAACGACAAAGATGCTGAAGTCAGAGCCAGGACATCACAGTGTGTCTTGGTCCACTGAAAACCATCAACGTGTACTATGAATATCAATCATATTGTGCATATGTTGTAATTGTAAATTAATCCTTTATATAATACAGAACACAGCCCACGTCGGTATTCATGCTCACTACATTAATCCATAACATAATCTCCAACAGTTCAGTCTGCTCTCCTTCACTGATAACACACGCACAGTAAGGAAAAACTTTATTAGTTATTAGTAGATCACTAACACAAGAGTCTCTGCACCGTCATTGCACCCGGGGAATGACTGTAACTGCACTGTAGCTGCACTTTCTACCTATATATAGTATAGTTGTGACATCACAACCGTACAGAAGTCCTGACGGCTCGTTTAAAGACAC
Source organism: Perca fluviatilis (assembly GCF_010015445.1). Classification (NCBI taxonomy): domain Eukaryota; kingdom Metazoa; phylum Chordata; class Actinopteri; order Perciformes; family Percidae; genus Perca; species Perca fluviatilis. The sequence goes on along the minus strand of NC_053133.1, from coordinate 4,628,060 downwards.
TGTTTCTAAATATTATTATTGACTGAATAGGGCTCGGATGATATGCTTTTGTCCCTGATTCAATTCTTTCACGATACATGGGTGCCGATTGAATTTGTATTGCCATTTTCATTATTCAGATTCTAGAAGTATTACGATTAGACAGTATTGAGTATTGGGATTTTGAATAATACACTAGAGACAGTATATCATGAAACATTTCTAAAAACTGATTGTTTTCTTAAAAGTAAGCACATCACGTCAGTCAGTCTGACATTTATTTACTTTGTAAAGAAGAATATAACGTGGATTTTCAGCATTTTCTGATTTTGATCTGTTTTGCTGGAGACGTGCATTTGATGTAGTCGCCATCGGCGGTATCAAAGAAACTTTATGTGAATCATTGGTAAAGACAAATAAAAAATATCCATTATTTTTTTTCCCACCCCTAATATTAATGTTATACTACAGGCTGTGGCTATTTCTCTGTGGATTGAGCGTTTTGATTTATATAGCACCTCCATCTGATTTATAATCAAAGAAGACATGTAAATCCCACTTTTTACACTTTTTGTAAGACCTTTAAGTAAAACAGAAAGCTTCATCCTAGTAATGGCAAAATTTCAATAATTACTTTCAATACTCAGACCCAATGTGTAGATTATTATCTGTGGAAACAAAGAGGATAGGCAGGACGGCTGGTTTTAGATACTTTACAATGAAGGCAATCACAATATCCGGTAAATCCGCTTCATCTTCAGAATCGCAGACAGACTGGGGTGTGCTAGCTGGCTAAATTACCATTAGATTAGTCGTCTATCTATACAGTTAATTCGTGAGTTAGCCCAGAGTTGTTAACCGTGGTCAAAACAGTCATACTAAAAATAACTGAGCGTGTTGAACGATGTCGTAATCTTATGTTACCCACCAAGAATTAGCTAACGTTATAGACCAAGCATTAGCATTAGCTACTTGTCAACCAGCACCTTTATAGTAGGCTAAGCATGAAGCAACACCAAAGCACTTTTCCTCTTCGGTCTCCCCTACATGTTGGAAGTGGAATTGTCCATTACTGTTACCATTAACATTATTCTTAGGTCTCATTAGAACTTCAGATCCACTACCCGATCTGGCAAACTTGCATAGTGTGGTTATAGCCGATAGAGGGACTCAAGGGGAATGCAGGAGTGCCGTTCACCCTGTTATGAGTTGATGAATCACTGAAACGATTTTGGAAACATTATTTTAAGGTACAAAAGAATCTTTGGTGTTAGATCGATCGATATTGAAATCAATCAATATCAATAAATAAGGTCTCGGTTGTATTACTGTGTTGCAAAGTGGCATGTAATCAATGACAAAACGATGCCATGTGGCATTTGGTTTATCGTTACAGCCCAACTTAGTTGTATTAATGATATCATATTGTGGCTTTCACATAACTTTCTTAATTTGAATGAAGATAAAACTGAGTGTATTATCTTCAGTAATTCATGCACGGCAAACGGTCCAGCTTTGAGTTTGGGAGCTCTGGCTTCATACACTAAGCCAGCTGTCAAAAATGTGGGCGTTACATTTGATTGCAGCATGAAATTTGACAAGCAGATCAGCAATGTTGTTAGAATGATCTCTTTCCAGCTCCGTCTCCTGGCTAAAGTTAAGCCCTTCTTTAACAGGCACGATCTAGAAAAGGCAATTCATGCTTTTATTAGTTCAAGGTTGGATTACTGTAATGCTCTTTGTTGGTCTGAATCAAACCTCCATCTCACGACTTCAACTTGTGCAAAATGCTGCTGCTCGATATTTTTTAACAAATACATCTAGACATGCACACATCACTCCCGTTCTCTACACCCTACATTGGCTCCCTGTGCGTTTTAGAATCAATTTTAAGATTTTATTGTTTGTTTTCAAGGCCTTAAATGGCATGGTCCCGGAGTATTTGTCCAAGATTTTAACCCTGCGTGAGGGTGATCAGGCTTTTGCAGTTGCTGCCCCGAGACTCTGGAACAAGTTACCCCCTGATATTCGGACAATTACAGATGTTGCCCTTTTTAGGTCCAAACTCAAAACCTATTTGTTTAGAATGGCTTTTAATACGTAGTAGTGGTGTGACAATTTCCCTCTCCTCCTCCTGTTTCTATGTAACCTTTTCTAATTTTACTGTTTTCTACAGTATGTTTCATTCTTTTTATTGTATGGCATGTTTTATTCTTGGTTCATGATGTAAAGCACTTTGGATACCTGCTGTTTGCTGTAAAGTGCTATATAAATAAATGTGGATTGATTATTCAGAAGACAATAAAAGCAATGTTAAACCCTAAAGACCCAATAAGGTTATTTCCAGTGTTGTATAAAGTACTAGAAAGCAATACTTGAGTAAAAGTACAAGTATTGTACTAGAAAAAGACTTTGGTAGAAGTGAAAGTTACCTTTTAGAATATTACTTAAGTAAAAGTCTTAAAGTATCTGATATATACTGTACTTAAGTATCAAAAGTAATTTTCTGATATTTAATGTACTTAAGTATTTGAAGTAAAAGTTGTTTTTTTTTTAAAAGCAAGTGGTTAGAACTTTTATTGTGGCTTTCTTATAGTAAAGCATAAAGCATATTCAGGGTTCCCATATCTTCTTAATCTCACTCATCAAATCAAAATCACATTCTTTTCTAGGACTTTTCAGGCACAATTCTCTTAAGTTCAAAGAACAAACAGCATATTTTTAGAGCTGACATCAATGTACAGGAAACATTTCTTGCAACATGGGTGTAGACAAGTTCCAACCCAAAAATTTGCTAGCCACTGCCACTGGATGTTGTGCCATTAGCAGCAAAGCTAGACCAGGGGTCATCAACTACATTTTTCCAAGGGCCAGAATTTTTTTAAGCAGACACTCCAGGGGCCGGACTTTCAAATAAAGAAAAAAAAATTATACCTAATACGATCATCTTGTTTGATATTTTCACTTTCTTACTAAATTAATGCTATATTTTTTACATTAGTATGCAAACCCCTAAAAAGATGGAAAATCCATAATGATAACTAGATAGGCTACTTAACTAGAAAATGATCTCAGATTAGTCCTGTATGCCTAATTTGAAATAAGACAATTCTGTTGCTAAATAATACCACCGGCAACATCGTCAAGAATGAAGAACGCGTCATTCCCGTGCATATCAAGTAGCCACATGTATTTGTTTTGGTCTTAAAATACATCCATAGGTTTACCGCTCCAGCGGAGAGGATGGCTCGTTTAGACAGCAGCTACGTTTACAAGAGTCTGTCCAAAGTTCAAGATTGGTTGCAAATTAAGACAAACAGTTTATTATATTTCATTTTAGCTTGTTTGTAAAGTCGCTATTTGCAGAGTAGAGCTGTGTTTGCACAGCGCGGTGGACGAGAGTGGACAGCGCAGACTGTAATATCGGTTTCTACGTGTTTCTGCCTGTAGAACAGGTACGTGGGTTATTGATAAGTATTGACTCTTTAACCATGGAGGTTTTATTGTAGGCTACCTACTTACAGTAACGAGTATAGCGTTAGTTCATCTGCGCCATCGGCGGTAAATAATCCTCGGTAACGTTTCCAGTCAGTACATGTGCTGCGTGAAGTAACGCAACAACACCAGTGACTGTGGCTGCAACCAGCCCGACATACGTTTTACTGGCCCCGGGCCATCGGGCCATTGCTTATGTCGAGCCTGGTGGTTTACGATAACGGGAGGTCCTCCAGTAGGTGCTTGCGGCTTCCATGGCGGTTTCAGTTGTGCGTCCTCCTCCTCCTTTAGCAACAAACAAGCGCTGAAATAGAGCGCGCGGCGTGCGGAGCGTGCGTAATGCATCTAGGAGCAGCGATTCACCAAACCTCCCTTATTGCAGTCGCACACATTTC
>NC_053133.1:3900263-3978691 GCF_010015445.1 Perca fluviatilis | reverse complement strand
TTGGTGCTTTAGGTTCGGTTGCGTGAAACCCCTTTAATACTGTATCTGAGTATCTTTTTATATAGGCCTTAGTGGTCCCTAATACTGTATCTGATGTGTATTTTTTATATAGGCCTTAGTGGTCCCCTAATACTGTATCTGAAGTCTCTTTTATATAGGCCTTGGTGGTCCCTAATACTGTATCTGATGTCTATTTTATATAGGCCTTAGTGGTCCCCTAATACTGTATCTGAGAGTCTTTTTATATAGTCCTTAGTGGTCCCCTTAATACTGTATCTGAAGTCTCTTTTATACAGACGCTTAGTGGTCCCCTAATACTCTGTATCTGAAGTCTCTCTTTTAATATAGACCTTAGTGGTCCCCTGATACTGTATCTGAAGTCTCTTTTATATAGACCTTAGTGGTCCCCTAATACTGTATCTGGAATATCTTTTATATAGGCCTTAGTGGTCCCCTAATACTGTATCTGAAGTATCTTTTATATAGGCCTTAGTGGTCCCCTAATACTGTATCTGATGTGTATTTTATATAGGCCTTAGTGGTCCCCTAATACTGTATCTGAAGTCTCTTTTATATAGGCCTTAGTGGTCCCCTAATACTGTATCTGATGTCTATTTTATACAGGCCTTAGTGGTCCCCTAATACTGTATCTGAAGTCTTTTTTATATAGTCCTTAGTGGTCCCCTAATACTGTATCTGAAGTCTCTTTTATATAGGCCTTAGTGGTGCCCCTAATACTGTATCTGAAGTCTCTTTTATATGACCTTAGTGGTCCCCTGATACTGTATCTGAAGTATCTTTTATATAGACCTTAGTGGTCCCCGATACTGTATCTGAAGTCTCTTTTATATAGACCTTAGTGGTCCCCTAATACTGTATCTGAAGTATCTTTTATATAGGCCTTAGTGGTCCCCTAATACTGTATCTGAAGTATCTTTTATATAGGCCTTAGTGGTCCCCTATTACTGTATCTGATGTGTATTTTATATAGGCCTTAGTGGTCCCCTAATACTGTATCTGAAGTCTCTTTTATATAGGCCTTAGTGGTCCCCTAATACTGTATCTGATGTCTATTTTATATAGGCCTTAGTGGTCCCCTAATACTGTATCTGAAGTCTTTTTTATATAGTCCTTAGTGGTCCCCTAATACTGTATCTGAAGTCTCTTTTATATAGACCTTAGTGGTCCCTTAATACTGTATCTGAAGTCTCTTTTATATAGGCCTTAGTGGTGCCCTAATACTGTATCTGAAGTCTCTTTTATATAGACCTTAGTGGTCCCCTGATACTGTATCTGAAGTATCTTTTATATAGGCCTTAGTGGTCCCCTAATACTGTATCTGGAAGTATCTTTTATATAGGCCTTAGTGGTCCCCTAATACTGTATCTGATGTGTATTTTATATAGGCCTTAGTGGTCCCCTAATACTGTATCTGAAGTCTCTTCTATATAGACCTTAGTGGTCCCCTAATACTGTATCTGAAGTCTCTTCTATATAGACCTTAGTGGTCCCCTAATACTGTATCTGAAGTCTGTTTTATATAGTCCTTAGTGGTCCCCTAATACGCTTATCTGAAGTCTCTTTTATATAGTCCTTAGTGGTCCCCTAATACTGTATCTGAAGTCTCTTTTATATAGACCTTAGTGGTCCCTTAATACTGTATCTGAAGTCTCTTTTATATAGGCCTTAGTGGTGCCCTAATACTGTATCTGAAGTCTCTTTTATATAGACCTTAGTGGTCCCCTGATACTGTATCTGAAGTATCTTTTATATAGGCCTTAGTGGTCCCCTAATACTGTATCTGATGTGTATTTTATATAGGCCTTAGTGGTCCCCTAATACTGTATCTGAAGTCTCTTTTATATAGGCCTTAGTGGTCCCCTAATACTGTATCTGATGTGTATTTTATATAGGCCTTAGTGGTCCCCTAATACTGTATCTGAAGTCTTTTTTATATAGTCCTTAGTGGTCCCCTAATACTGTATCTGAAGTCTCTTTTATATAGACCTTAGTGGTCCCCTAATACTGTATCTGAAGTCTCTTTTATATAGGCCTTAGTGGTGCCCTAATACTGTATCTGAAGTCTCTTTTATATAGACCTTAGTGGTCCCCTGATACTGTATCTGAAGTATCTTTTATATAGGCCTTAGTGGTCCCCTAATACTGTATCTGAAGTATCTTTTATATAGGCCTTAGTGGTCCCCTAATACTGTATCTGATGTGTATTTTATATAGACCTTAGTGGTCCCCTAATACTGTATCTGAAGTATCTTTTATATAGGCCTTAGTGGTCCCCTAATACTGTATCTGAAGTATCTTTTATATAGACCTTAGTGGTCCCCTGATACTGTATCTGAAGTCTCTTTTATATAGGCCTTAGTGGTCCCCTAATACTGTATCTGAAGTATCTTTTATATAGACCTTAGTGGTCCCCTAATACTGTATCTGAAGTATCTTTTATATAGGCCTTAGTGGTCCCCTAATACTGTATCTGAAGTATCTTTTATATAGGCCTTAGTGGTCCCCTAATACTGTATCTGATGTGTATTTTATATAGGCCTTAGTGGTCCCCTAATACTGTATCTGAAGTCTCTTTTATATAGGCCTTAGTGGTCCCCTAATACTGTATCTGATGTGTATTTTATATAGGCCTTAGTGGTCCCCTAATACTGTATCTGAAGTCTTTTTTATATAGTCCTTAGTGGTCCCCTAATACTGTATCTGAAGTCTCTTTTATATAGACCTTAGTGGTCCCCTAATACTGTATCTGAAGTCTCTTTTATATAGGCCTTAGTGGTGCCCTAATACTGTATCTGAAGTCTCTTTTATATAGACCTTAGTGGTCCCCTGATACTGTATCTGAAGTATCTTTTATATAGGCCTTAGTGGTCCCCTAATACTGTATCTGAAGTATCTTTTATATAGGCCTTAGTGGTCCCCTAATACTGTATCTGATGTGTATTTTATATAGGCCTTAGTGGTCCCCTAATACTGTATCTGAAGTCTCTTCTATATAGACCTTAGTGGTCCCCTAATACTGTATCTGAAGTCTCTTCTATATAGACCTTAGTGGTCCCCTAATACTGTATCTGAAGTCTGTTTTATATAGTCCTTAGTGGTCCCCTAATACTGTATCTGAAGTCTCTTTTATATAGACCTTAGTGGTCCCCTAATACTGTATCTGAAGTCTCTTTTATATAGGCCTTATTGGTCCCCAAATACTGTATCTGAAGTCTCTTTTATATATACCTTAGTGGTCCCCTAATACTGTATCTGAAGTCTCTTTTATATAGGCCTAAGTGGTCCCCTAATACTGTATCTGAAGTCTCTTTTATATAGACCTTAGTGGTCCCCTAATACTATATCTGATGTCTATTTTATATAGACCTTAGTGGTCCCCTAATACTGTATCTGAAGTCTCTTTTATATAGGCCTTATTGGTCCCCTAATACTGTATCTGAAGTCTCTTTTATATGGACCTTAGTGGTCCCCTAATACTGTATCTGAAGTATCTTTTATATAGGCCTTAGTGGTCCCCTAATACTGTATCTGAAGTATCTTTTATATAGGCCTTAGGGCTCCCCTAATACTGTATCTGAAGTATCTTTTATATAGGCCTTAGTGGTCCCCTAATACTGTATCTGATGTGTATTTTATATAGGCCTTCGCGGTCCCCTAATACTGTATCTGAAGTCTCTTTTATATAGGCCTTAGTGGTCCCCTAATACTGTATCTGATGTCTATTTTATATAGGCCTTAGTGGTCCCCTAATACTGTATCTGAAGTCTTTTTATATAGAGTCCTTAGTGGTCCCCTAATACTGTATCTGAAGTCTCTTTTATATAGACCTTAGTGGTCCCCTAATACTGTATCTGAAGTCTCTTTTATATAGGCCTTAGTGGTGCCCTAATACGCTTATCTGAAGTATCTTTTATATAGGCCTTAGTGGTCCCCTAATACTGTATCTGAAGTATCTTTTATATAGGCCTTAGTGGTCCCCTAATACTGTATCTGATGTGTATTTTATATAGGCCTTAGTGGTCCCCTAATACTGTATCTGAAGACTCTTCTATATAGACCTTAGTGGTCCCCTAATACTGTATCTGAAGTCTCTTCTATATAGACCTTAGTGGTCCCCTAATACTGTATCTGAAGTCTTTTTTATATATGTCCGTGTCCCCTAATACTGTATCTGAAGTCTCTTTTATATAGACCTTAGTGGTCCCCTAATACTGTATCTGAAGTCTCTTTTATATAGGCCTTATTGGTCCCCAAATACTGTATCTGAAGTCTCTTTTTATATAGACCTTAGTGGTCCCCTAATACTGTATCTGAAGTCTCTTTTATATAGACCTTAGTGGTCCCCTAATACTGTATCTGAAGTCCTTTTTTTATATAGACCTTAGTGGTCCCCTAATACTGTATCTGAAGTCTCTTTTATATAGGCCTTAGTGGTCCCCTAATACTGTATCTGAAGTCTCTTTTATATAGCCCTTAGTGGTCCCCTAATACTGTATCTGATGTCTATTTTTATATAGACCTTAGTGGTCCCCTAATACTGTATCTGAAGTCTCTTTTATATAGGCCTTATTGGTCCCCTAATACTGTATCTGAAGTCTCTTTTATATAGACCTTAGTGGTCCCCTAATACTGTATCTGAAGTTATCTTTATATTAGGCCTTAGTGGTCCCCTAATACTGTATCTGAAGTATCTTTTATATAGGCCTTAGTGGTCCCCTAATACTGTATCTGATGTGTATTTTATATAGGCCTTAGTGGTCCCCTAATACTGTATCTGAAGTCTCTTTTATATAGGCCTTAGTGGTCCCCTAATACTGTATCTGATGTCTATTTTATATAGGCCTTAGTGGTCCCCTAATACTGTATCTGAAGTCTTTTTTACATAGTCCTTAGTGGTCCCCTAATACTGTATCTGAAGTCTCTTTTATATAGACCTTAGTGGTCCCCTAATACTGTATCTGAAGTCTCTTTTATATAGGCCTTAGTGGTCCCCTAATACTGTATCTGAAGTCTCTTTTATATAGACCTTAGTGGTCCCCTGATACTGTATCTGAAGTCTCTTTTATATAGACCTTAGTGGTCCCCTAATACTGTATCTGAAGTATCTTTTTATATGGGCCTTAGTGGTTCCCTAATACTGTATCTGATGTGTATTTTATATAGGCCTTAGTGGTCCCCTAATACTGTATCTGAAGTCTCTTTTATATAGGCCTTAGTGGTCCCCTAATACTGTATCTGATGTCTATTTTATATAGGCCTTAGTGGTCCCCTAATACTGTATCTGAAGTCTTTTTTATATAGTCCTTAGTGGTCCCCTAATACTGTATCTGAAGTCTCTTTTATATAGACCTTAGTGGTCCCCTAATACTGTATCTGAAGTCTCTTTTATATAGACCTTAGTGGTCCCCTGATACTGTATCTGAAGTCTCTTTTATATAGACCTTAGTGGTCCCCTAATACTGTATCTGAAGTATCTTTTATATAGGCCTTAGTGGTCCCCTAATACTGTATCTGAAGTATCTTTTATATAGGCCTTAGTGGTCCCCTAATACTGTATCTGATGTGTATTTTATATAGGCCTTAGTGGTCCCCTAATACTGTATCTGAAGTCTCTTTTATATAGGCCTTAGTGGTCCCCTAATACTGTATCTGATGTCTATTTTATACAGGCCTTAGTGGTCCCCTAATACTGTATCTGAAGTCTTTTTTATATAGTCCTTAGTGGTCCCCTAATACTGTATCTGAAGTCTCTTTTATATAGGCCTTAGTGGTGCCCTAATACTGTATCTGAAGTCTCTTTTATATAGACCTTAGTGGTCCCCTGATACTGTATCTGAAGTATCTTTTATATAGACCTTAGTGGTCCCCTGATACTGTATCTGAAGTCTGTTTTATATAGACCTTAGTGGTCCCCTAATACTGTATCTGAAGTATCTTTTATTTAGGCCTTAGTGGTCCCCTAATACTGTATCTGAAGTATCTTTTATATAGGCCTTAGTGGTCCCCTAATACTGTATCTGATGTGTATTTTATATAGGCCTTAGTGGTCCCCTAATACTGTATCTGAAGTCTCTTTTATATAGGCCTTAGTGGTCCCCTAATACTGTATCTGATGTCTATTTTATATAGGCCTTAGTGGTCCCCTAATACTGTATCTGAAGTCTTTTTTATATAGTCCTTAGTGGTCCCCTAATACTGTATCTGAAGTCTCTTTTATATAGACCTTAGTGGTCCCTTAATACTGTATCTGAAGTCTCTTTTATATAGGCCTTAGTGGTGCCCTAATACTGTATCTGAAGTCTCTTTTATATAGACCTTAGTGGTCCCCTGATACTGTATCTGAAGTATCTTTTATATAGGCCTTAGTGGTCCCCTAATACTGTATCTGAAGTATCTTTTATATAGGCCTTAGTGGTCCCCTAATACTGTATCTGATGTGTATTTTATATAGGCCTTAGTGGTCCCCTAATACTGTATCTGAAGTCTCTTCTATATAGACCTTAGTGGTCCCCTAATACTGTATCTGAAGTCTCTTCTATATAGACCTTAGTGGTCCCCTAATACTGTATCTGAAGTCTGTTTTATATAGTCCTTAGTGGTCCCCTAATACTGTATCTGAAGTCTCTTTTATATAGACCTTAGTGGTCCCCTAATACTGTATCTGAAGTCTCTTTTATATAGGCCTTATTGGTCCCCAAATACTGTATCTGAAGTCTCTTTTATATATACCTTAGTGGTCCCCTAATACTGTATCTGAAGTCTCTTTTATATAGGCCTAAGTGGTCCCCTAATACTGTATCTGAAGTCTCTTTTATATAGACCTTAGTGGTCCCCTAATACTATATCTGATGTCTATTTTATATAGACCTTAGTGGTCCCCTAATACTGTATCTGAAGTCTCTTTTATATAGGCCTTATTGGTCCCCTAATACTGTATCTGAAGTCTCTTTTATATAGACCTTAGTGGTCCCCTAATACTGTATCTGAAGTATCTTTTATATAGGCCTTAGTGGTCCCCTAATACTGTATCTGAAGTATCTTTTATATAGGCCTTAGCGGTCCCCTAATACTGTATCTGAAGTATCTTTTATATAGGCCTTAGTGGTCCCCTAATACTGTATCTGATGTGTATTTTATATAGGCCTTAGCGGTCCCCTAATACTGTATCTGAAGTCTCTTTTATATAGGCCTTAGTGGTCCCCTAATACTGTATCTGATGTCTATTTTATATAGGCCTTAGTGGTCCCCTAATACTGTATCTGAAGTCTTTTTTATATAGTCCTTAGTGGTCCCCTAATACTGTATCTGAAGTCTCTTTTATATAGACCTTAGTGGTCCCCTAATACTGTATCTGAAGTCTCTTTTATATAGGCCTTAGTGGTGCCCTAATACTGTATCTGAAGTATCTTTTATATAGGCCTTAGTGGTCCCCTAATACTGTATCTGAAGTATCTTTTATATAGGCCTTAGTGGTCCCCTAATACTGTATCTGATGTGTATTTTATATAGGCCTTAGTGGTCCCCTAATACTGTATCTGATTTTAAAAATAAATTAATACTTAAGTCTCTTCTATATAGACCTTAGTGGTCCCCTAATACTGTATCTGAAGTCTTTTTATATAGTCCTTAGTGGTCCCCTAATACTGTATCTGAAGTCTCTTTTATATAGACCTTAGTGGTCCCCTAATACTGTATCTGAAGTCTCTTTTATATGGGCCTTATTGGTCCCCAAATACTGTATCTGAAGTCTCTTTTATATAGACCTTAGTGGTCCCCTAATACTGTATCTGAAGTCTCTTTTATATAGACCTTAGTGGTCCCCTAATACTGTATCTGAAGTCTCTTTTATATAGACCTTAGTGGTCCCCTAATACTGTATCTGAAGTCTCTTTTATATAGGCCTTAGTGGTCCCCTAATACTGTATCTGAAGTCTCTTTTATATAGCCCTTAGTGGTCCCCTAATACTGTATCTGATGTCTATTTTATATAGACCTTAGTGGTCCCCTAATACTGTATCTGAAGTCTCTTTTATATAGGCCTTATTGGTCCCCTAATACTGTATCTGAAGTCTCTTTTATATAGACCTTAGTGGTCCCCTAATACTGTATCTGAAGTATCTTTTATATAGGCCTTAGTGGTCCCCTAATACTGTATCTGAAGTATCTTTTATATAGGCCTTAGTGGTCCCCTAATACTGTATCTGATGTGTATTTTATATAGGCCTTAGTGGTCCCCTAATACTGTATCTGAAGTCTCTTTTATATAGGCCTTAGTGGTCCCCTAATACTGTATCTGATGTCTATTTTATATAGGCCTTAGTGGTCCCCTAATACTGTATCTGAAGTCTTTTTTACATAGTCCTTAGTGGTCCCCTAATACTGTATCTGAAGTCTCTTTTATATAGACCTTAGTGGTCCCCTAATACTGTATCTGAAGTCTCTTTTATATAGGCCTTAGTGGTCCCCTAATACTGTATCTGAAGTCTCTTTTATATAGACCTTAGTGGTCCCCTGATACTGTATCTGAAGTCTCTTTTATATAGACCTTAGTGGTCCCCTAATACTGTATCTGAAGTATCTTTTATATAGGCCTTAGTGGTCCCCTAATACTGTATCTGATGTGTATTTTATATAGGCCTTAGTGGTCCCCTAATACTGTATCTGAAGTCTCTTTTATATAGGCCTTAGTGGTCCCCTAATACTGTATCTGATGTCTATTTTATATAGGCCTTAGTGGTCCCCTAATACTGTATCTGAAGTCTTTTTATATATAGTCCTTAGTGGTCCCCTAATACTGTATCTGAAGTCTCTTTTATATAGACCTTAGTGGTCCCCTAATACTGTATCTGAAGTCTCTTTTATATAGACCTTAGTGGTCCCCTGATACTGTATCTGAAGTCTCTTTTATATAGACCTTAGTGGTCCCCTAATACTGTATCTGAAGTATCTTTTATATAGGCCTTAGTGGTCCCCTAATACTGTATCTGAAGTATCTTTTATATAGGCCTTAGTGGTCCCCTAATACTGTATCTGATGTGTATTTTATATAGGCCTTAGTGGTCCCCTAATACTGTATCTGAAGTCTCTTTTATATGGGCCTTAGTGGGCCCCCTAATACTGTATCTGATGTCTATTTTATACAGGCCTTAGTGGTCCCCTAATACTGTATCTGAAGTCTTTTTTATATAGTCCTTAGTGGTCCCCTAATACTGTATCTGAAGTCTCTTTTATATAGGCCTTAGTGGTGCCCTAATACTGTATCTGAAGTCTCTTTTATATAGACCTTAGTGGTCCCCTGATACTGTATCTGAAGTATCTTTTATATAGACCTTAGTGGTCCCCTGATACTGTATCTGAAGTCTCTTTTATATATAGACCTTAGTGGTCCCCTAATACTGTATCTGAAGTATCTTTTATATAGGCCTTAGTGGTCCCCTAATACTGTATCTGAAGTATCTTTTATATAGGCCTTAGTGGTCCCCTAATACTGTATCTGATGTGTATTTTATATAGGCCTTAGTGGTCCCCTAATACTGTATCTGAAGTCTCTTTTATATAGGCCTTAGTGGTCCCCTAATACTGTATCTGATGTCTATTTTATATAGGCCTTAGTGGTCCCCTAATACTGTATCTGAAGTCTTTTTTATATAGTCCTTAGTGGTCCCCTAATACTGTATCTGAAGTCTCTTTTATATAGACCTTAGTGGTCCCTTAATACTGTATCTGAAGTCTCTTTTATATAGGCCTTAGTGGTGCCCTAATACTGTATCTGAAGTCTCTTTTATATAGACCTTAGTGGTCCCCTGATACTGTATCTGAAGTATCTTTTATATAGGCCTTAGTGGTCCCCTAATACTGTATCTGAAGTATCTTTTATATAGGCCTTAGTGGTCCCCTAATACTGTATCTGATGTGTATTTTATATACAGTGCCTTGCGAAAGTATTCGGCCCCCTTGAACGTTTCGACCTTTTGCCACATTTCAGGCCTCAAACATAAAGATATAAAACTGTAATTTTTTGTGAAGAATCAACAACAAGTGGGTCCCAATTATGAAGTGGAACGAAATTCATTGGCTATTTCAAACTTTTTTAACAAATAAAAAACTGAAAAAGTGGGCGTGCAAAATTATTTAGCCCCTTTACTTATAGTGCAGCAAACTCTCTCCAGAAGTTCAGTGAGGATCTCTGAATGATCCAATGTTGACCTAAATGACTAATGATGATAAATAGAATCCAACTGTGTGTAATCAAGTCTCCGTATAAATGCACCTGCTCTGTGATAGTCTCAGAGGTCCGTGTAAAAGCGAGAGAGCATCATGAAGAACAAGGAACACACCAGGCAGGTCCGAGATACTGTTGTGGAGAAGTTTAAAGCCGGTTGGATACAAAAAGATTTCCCAAGCTTTAAACATCCCAAGGAGCACTGTGCAAGCGATAATATTGAAATGGAAGGAGTATCAGACCACTACAAATCTACGAAGACCCGGCCATCCCTCTAAACTTTCAGCTCATACAATGAGAAGACTGATCAGAGATGCAGCCAAGAGGCCCATGATCACTCTGGATGAACTGCAGAGATCTACAGCTGAGGTGGGAGACTCTGTCCATAGGACAACAATCAGTCGTATACTGCACAAATCTGGCCTTTATGGAAGAGTGGCAAGAAGAAAGTCATTTCTTAAAGATATCCATAAAAAGTGTCGTTTAAAGTTTGCCAAAAGCCACCTGGGAGACACACCAAACATGTGGAAGAAGGTGCTGTGGTCAGATGAAACCAAAATCGAACTTTTTGGCAACAATGCAAAACATTATGTTTGGCGTAAAAGCAACACAGCTCATCACCCTGAACACACCATCCCACTGTCAAACATGGTGGTGGCAGCATCATGGTTTGGGCCTGCTTTTCTTCAGCAGGGACAGGGAAGATGGTTAAAATTGATGGGAAGATGGATGGAGCCAAATACAGGACCATTCTGGAAGAAAACCTGATGGAGTCTGCAAAAGACCTGAGACTGGGACGGAGATTTGTCTTCCAACAAGACAATGATCCAAAACATAAAGCAAAATCTACAATGGAATGGTTCACAAATAAACATATCCAGGTGTTAGAATGGCCATGTCAAAGTCCAGACCTGAATCCAATCGAGAATCTGTGGAAAGAACTGAAAACTGCTGTTCACAAACGCTCTCCATCCAACCTCACTGAGCTCGAGCTGTTTTGCAAGGAGGAATGGGCAAAAATGTCAGTCTCTCGATGTGCAAAACTGATAGAGACATACCCCAAGCGACTTACAGCTGTAATGCGCAGCAAAGGTGGCGCTACAAAGTATTAACTTAAGGGGGCTGAATAATTTTGCACGCCCAATATTTCAGTTTTTTATTTGTTTAAAAGGTTTGAAATATCCAATAAATTTCGTTCCACTTCATGATTGTGTCCCACTTGTTGTTGATTCTTCACAAAAAAATACAGTTTTATATCTTTATGTTTGAGGCCTGAAATGTGGCAAAAGGTCGAAAAGTTCAAGGGGGCCGAATACTTTCGCAAGGCACTGTAGGCCTTAGTGGTCCCCTAATACTGTATCTGAAGTCTCTTCTATATAGACCTTAGTGGTCCCCTAATACTGTATCTGAAGTCTTTTTTATATAGTCCTTAGTGGTCCCCTAATACTGTATCTGAAGTCTCTTTTATATAGACCTTAGTGGTCCCCTAATACTGTATCTGAAGTCTCTTTTATATAGGCCTTAGTGGTCCCCTAATACTGTATCTGAAGTCTCTTTTATATAGACCTTAGTGGTCCCCTAATACTGTATCTGAAGTCTCTTCTATATAGACCTTATTGGTCCCCTAATACTGTATCTGAAGTCTCTTTTATATAGACCTTAGTGGTCCCCTAATACTGTATCTGAAGTCTTTTATATAGACCATAGTGGTCCCCTAATAAATTCAGCCTTGGTACAGAATTACAGCCACTAGAGCCAGTACCACAATGAGCTTTCCTTAGTATGTGCTATTTCTGTGTCTGTAGCTACTGAGGAGGAGAGGGGGGGGCAAGGTGGAGGGTGGGGGTGTGGCCTTGACCAACTGCCACTTTGCTCGTTTGAAAGCCATGATGTCTCTCTCTCATGGGTTGGCCAAATTCTCTGGGTGGGCAAAGCAGAGAAAGGGGAGGTAACCTTGCTCCTTATGACCTCATAAGGAGAAGCTTCCTGATTGGCCCATCTGAGCTTTCATTTTCTCAAAGGCAGAGCAGGATACCCAGGGCTCGGTTTACACCTATTAGGGGTGGGGGAAAAAAATCGATACAGCATAGTATCGTGATATTTTTCGTGGCAATACTGTATCGATACGCAGATGCCAAGTATCAATCTTTTATGATATATGTGTTGGTCAGTCTGTCTGCTTGACAATCCCATATTGCAGCAATAAAATTTAAGTAAGATGAACAGACAGAGAAATGTAGAATTTTAGATAAAACAGATGTTGACAAAATTTTCCTTTGGGGACATCATTTGAAATTGGGAAACATTTGAAGTTGGAAAAAAGGTAATACATTGCAATATATCGCAGAATATTGCAATATGTTTAAAATCGCAATAATATCAGATCGTGACATAGGTATCGTGATGATATCGTATCGTGAGGCCTCTGGTGATTCCCACCCCTAACACCTATCACCATTTCTAGCCACTGGGGGACCATAGGCAGCCTGGGGGAACGCATATTAATGTTAAAAAAAACTCAAAGTGATCATGCCATAGGACCTTTAAATGCTTTAAGCAATTATTTGATAAATGAGAAACTTTTCACATAATACCCAGTAGGGGTGCAAGATATATCGACTCAATATCGTTAAATATTATATTGAAGGTGTCGCAATAAGTATGCAATATGTAGTTTATTTTGTGTAGCGCTGCGTCCCGTCCGTTGGCTGTGTAGCTCAGTTGTTTGATTTAGAGCCCGCTTGAAACGCTGTAATGATCATCATTTCATTGCCTAGTTACCGTGCCACTTGCACAGGTTAGTGCACGTCAGCGCACGGGGGCCACTACGTGACAACCCCTAACCACGTGTGTGCAAATTTTGACAGTGTAAGTGAAGAAACAGATAGAGACAACTAAACGGAATGAATCAGAGAAGAGAAAGAAAAGTTGTGTCCCGTTCTCTTTATTTATATATTTTATACTGTCCAACCAGTAAAACATTTCCTGTTCTCTTTATTTATATATTTTATACTGTCCAACCAGTAAAACATGTCCTGTTCTCTTTATTTATATATTTTATACTGTCCAACCAGTAAAACATGTCCTGTTCTCTTTATTTATATATTTTATACTGTCCAACCAGTAAAACATGTCCTGTTCTCTTTATTTATATATTTTATACTGTCCAACCAGTAAACCATGTCCTGTTCTCTTTATTTATATATTTTATACTGTATAACCAGTAGAACATGTCCTGTTCTCTTTATTTATATATTTTATACTGTCCAACCAGTAAACCATGTCCTGTTCTCTTTATTTATATATTTTATACTGTATAACCAGTAGAAAATGTCCTGTTCTCTTTATTTATTTATTTTATACTGTCCAACCAGTAAAACATGTCATGTTCTCTTTATTTATATATTTTATACTGTATAACCAGTAGAACATGTCCTGTTCTCTTTATTTATTTATTTTATACTGTCCAACCAGTAAACCATGTCCTGTTCTGTAGACATGGTCCTTATTTATTTATTCATGTTGGACCAGTCCAATAGGACCGTCAGTTGAAATAAACCTTTTGTTGTAAGAAAACTTGTTTAATTTGTTATGAATCCATTTTGATGCGTTTTCCCTTAACGTTTGTAATTTTATATATGTTTAAAAATATCTAAAATAATATCGATATTGCAATATTCATAATCGATATCGCAATATCACATTTTGTCAATATCATGCAACCTTAACACCCAGTAACAGAGAGTCAGATAGTGTGGTCGGGGGGAGGGGGCCGGGGGGGGGGGACATGAAGTCAGACTCCTTGGTGAGTCAAATTCATCAACTTTATCGGTCATCAGGCAAATAAAAACGCACATACAGATAATCTGCAAAAAAATGTCCCGATAATCAGGCAGGACTGATAATCAGTCTATCCCCATATTAGACGTTGTTTTACTTTCAACCATGACCGCAATAGTGGTCGAACGGTAACCAAATAGTTTTTATTAACCCTGAGGGGACAACACTGTGTCGGGTCATTAGGTATACATCCACACACTAACCTGGTTGAATTTGTAAACGCATCCTTTTCTCTCCATTTCAACCCTCCGTCCTCACTAAAATAACCTTTGTCTCGCCCAACAAGTTCTTCCAAAAGGCCCTCCAGAGTGTATGAATCTTCGTGCAGGGGGGTGTTTCAGTGTCTATGGGCTCAACAGAGCTTTTATGAAACAATGATGTGAGCTGCTCAGTGAGAATGCATTTACTGCACTGCAGTAGAAATCTGTGTATATGCTGCAGGTCAGTAATCACATTCTCCCCCCCCCCCCATGCCTAGCCTTATTTTTGGATGCATGGATTATTTATTTTAACCGTAGTACAGTAGTGAAAGAAGATGGTCCGATGCTGACTGACTGTTCTTTGGACGCCACAGTGAGAAGAGGACAGACAGACAGACAGACAGACAGACAGACAGACAGACAGACAGACAGACAGACAGACAGACAGACAGACAGACAGACAGACAGACAGACAGACAGACAGAGTGGAGCTTTTCCTCACAGTTCGAAGTGTCTGTATTTTACAGATAGTTGAATTTTCATCTGTGTAAACAGTAGAGCTTGGTATCGTTCAACATTTTTTTGATACCAGTACCGATACTGATACCGTGACTTCAATACCGGTTCTTAAACGATACTTTTTTTCGATAGCAGTATCATGAAATGAAAAGAAATTACAACATATACACATTACAGCACACATCTTCGTATTTTTTTTTTATAGCTCCTACTACGTGAGCCGTCTCTCTGTGTAACACAGAGTTTTTCCTGCGTGTCTCTACGACGTGTAACGTAAGACAGACAATCACAGACATTAGATCTTGGTAGAAGCATGCTGCATGCTGATTGGCTCACTGACTCTTATGAGATTTACTCCTCGACTCTGATGAGATTTACTTCTTAGGTATTGAAATTGGGTTTTGAATTCAAAACCTAATTTCGTGGATACTTTAGAGGCAATATTTTAGAGGCAATTCGGTCAGTGCCTAAAAAGGTATTGAATTCCGTACCCAGCCCTAGTAAACAGACATATCTAGTAGTCTCAATACATGTTATGCCTACCATCCACTACAAGACTCTGAACAGACTTTGAAAAGACTAAAGTGTGACACCATCTCACATCTAAAGACAATCCTCTCACATCTAACGTTAAAGACTGTTATAACATGTAAAGACTGGGGATCTCGCAGGGTCACACATTGCAAGATCAACAAGATCCGTTTTGAAAAAATTATACCAAGCTAGCTAGCTAGCGCTAGCATTAGCTGGTAACTTAAGGGAAAGTTTGCAGATGTTCTGTTCTGCCGTACATGCAGATGCAGTACCTGGAGGTCTGTGTTTATCAGACGGTTAAACTCCAGTTGGATGACTCGCTTCAGAAGGGTTGAAAATTGGC
The DNA here is from genome assembly GCF_010015445.1 of Perca fluviatilis. Taxonomy (NCBI): domain Eukaryota; kingdom Metazoa; phylum Chordata; class Actinopteri; order Perciformes; family Percidae; genus Perca; species Perca fluviatilis. The sequence goes on along the minus strand of NC_053133.1, from coordinate 3,963,012 downwards.
AACTTACCCTATTTAGCGTTTAGCTTAGCATGACGCCATAGAAACAATAAACACTGGCTCTAGCCATTTGCTGCTTCCTGTTTGGTGCTGGAGGGATAGCACCCATTGGTTGTTGACAACGTTCACATGATTTAACTTCACTACCAAGACATTAAATTTAGGATAATATCAAACCTGTTTGATTTTGTCTGAACGTCCAGACGGGAGAAAGACTGGGACTGAGTTTTATGACCACCTTACATCAAACAATGGAGACGACAGGAGCGCCCCGACTCTAGCAAGCTCAGGATTTCATTCTGATATTGGAAATTAGTCTGAGACAGTGGAATCGCTTGAAAAGTCGTTTGGTGTAAGGTCGGCATCAGTTTAGGTTCAGTCTATCAGACTTTGGATGGCATCATTACAATACAAGGACACATCAATCTATAATGATCTTCTCCTCCATCCATTCACTCAGCTGTAACTGTACCCGTTTACAGTCTTTGTCATGCACACGCATACTTAACAAAACCAGATTAAAACCCTGTTTTCCATACACGTGGCATAAAGATCAACGTTCTAGGGAAGACTTTTACCGTGGGGACTCAGGTTTTCCTTATCCCATAGCCAGGGTTCTCATTTACATCACATTTAAATAAAAAAATAAATAAAATCAGCTTACTAGAGAAAGATCACTGTCACACGGCTACCTAAGGAGCAGTTAACCATAGTCCTCATAAATCGACCGGAGATTAGAACAGTTACACAAAGAAAGTGGAAGGTGATGGATATCCGGCCGAACACACTGACTGTTTTTACATCAAAACATTCTGCATCGTGGGTTATTTTACAGAGTTGTGGACTCAACAGTAAAATGTACAGAAAGGACTCTCATTTCACAAAGAGACAGCTATAAGCTTTATGGACTTGTAGGGAGTGTGTGGACATAGGAACTGTAGCCTACTTTCTCTCTGCCCTGGCTTCTACCCTTTTGCTTTGTTTGTGCTTGTCCTAAGTTTAATTTCTCTGTTAGTTCAATCAAACACAACTCATGTTTGGTCTCTCCTCTTTGTCCAAACTTTAGTTCCTAAACCCTAAAGCGCAAGCATAGATCACAAAACACTGATATGAATCTGTGTGTGTCAATAGGAAACACCCTCAGGGAGACTCATCTCCACTCGCAACTTCATCTAAATGGCAGTTCTACCAATACTCGTGTGTGTGTGTGTGTGTGTGTGTGTGTGTGTGTGAAACAACTGTAAAACAACTGTCCACACACAAAGCCACCAAAGTGTCCTGCCACTCACTCACCACTCCAACAGAGCCTTACCATATGGGCAGTATACAGTAGCAGTGTTTTGCGTAGTTTGTTTCCATCTGATCTATATTGTTTCTTGTGTTATTTGGAAGCTGCTGCCTGGATATGATTTCTGTGTGGATAATCTACTCCATGTTGACGGTAGGTATGGCTCAGCTCTATGGTATGTTGCGTCGAAGAGCAGTGGATAGATTATTTTGGCTTTAACCCCACACGTTAAAGTAAAATTTCTTCTACAGTCATTTTTTTTTTTTTTACTTTATCTGCACTGTTAAAAAAATCCGTAAATTTAGGGGTCCCTTTACCGTGGATTTGCCACGGATTCGCTCCGTTTTGCGAAATACGGAAAGTTTGCTGTTGCGCAAGGCAGTATGGGTAGAATTTTCTCCCCCAGCCAGAATTTTCCGACGCCATTACACTCAGTGCGGTCAGTGCCAGCCTGAAGTTCTGCGAGTCACATGGAAAGTTGGAAACAGGTTGGTTGTGTGTAATGAAAATAGGAATGGAGTACCACCTCTCAAACAAAATATATTAAGTTAAACATGTTAAACACATGATAAGCACGTTTTCTGTTCATTTACGTCTGCATGGCGGGCGTTCTGTTCTGGCACCCCTCGTTAGACAGTCGCCTTTCCCCCATGAAATGTAGGACAAATTATTAGTTGGTTAATTTTGTCTCGAAGGTTTCTAGCTAGGTTTTTAGCAGCATTCCAACCGGAGCTATACAGGGTAGTGTGGCTCGCAGCTGAGCACGGGACCTTTGCTGCTAGCTGCGTTAGCATTGGCATGTCGGCTGCGCTTCCTAAGTACCAGGTACGTCAAAAGCCCATTTTTTGTTCCCCCTCGTACATTAAATTGGTCTCGATAGTCAGTTGGTAGCCGTGTGTGTTTCATGGTAACATTTGAATGTGTGCATTTTGCGTTATTTTGAAGCGTGGGTGGACGACAACCCGTTTGCCCAGCTAAAGTTAGCCCATAAGTTTATTTGTTTTCTTTTTAGTTAGTCCATAAGTTGGGCGTGCGCGCGCGTGTGTGTGTAAATTAGCCACGTATGTGTGTATTGTTATAGCTCGCTGTGTTACGTTACCATACAACTGAAAATGGCAATAATTAAAAGGGGTGATGATTAAGTAGAATCAGATTTCCCCTGTGCATTATAAGACTTTCCATTCCCTAAAGTGAAAAAAGCAGTGAGGAAAACATTGCAGCCCAAAGAGAGTGGCCCATGCAGCCCAAAGCAGATTGCTTATTTGAAGGTATCTGAAAAGTGAATGTGCTTCACTGTGTTGATCTGAATTTGAAGAGTTCAGATGCAAAAGCCTCTAAGTGCCATCTGAAATTTTCTTTTAGAATGATAGTTTTTATCAAGCTTGTATATTTAAGTTCAGTAATTTCACTTAAATGACAATTAATAGGTAATTTTCATCGCCATTTAAGTGAAATTACTGAGCATTAATATACGAGCTTCATAAAAACTATCATTCTAGAAGAAAATTTCAGATGGCACTTAGAGGCTTTTGCATCTGAACTCTTCATTTATTGTTTTCATATTGATTCTGTTCTGATTCTGTGGCAAATTCAATCTCTTAAACATGTTGACTTGTAACATTTGTGGCTTTAACGCCCGGTCTTCGACTGATTACTTGAAACACTGCCGAACACACAGAAATAATAATAATGTATTTTTTTTATGTGGCCATAGGGATTGCAGAAGGAAGCTTAACACATACAGTAGCCTTGCTGTGCATATGTCACGAGCACATGTAGACAGTAGGAGCACACAAACATGGAACCGCAATGTGTCTGTACAGTTAAAGTGCTCGTTTAATTTTTGCAGCAGTGAGTATGCTGATCTTAAAAAGTTAAAGTGTCATTTGAGTGGTCACATAGATGAGGGTTTGACTGTAACATGTCCCTTTGATGGATGTTCTAAGACATTCAATGTAAAGTCATCCTTTTTAACGCATATTTCCAGATACCATAAAGGGTGGGATGTTACCAAGATAGCCCCAGTTCATATATGTGAACTAACAGAACGGTCTTTCCAAGGTGAAGGATCACATGTAGAACCTGTAGAACTTGAAGAACCTGAAAGTTTTAACATTGATGCAGAACAAAGTGATAATTTCTGCAGTGATCAAGTGAAAGACAACTTCACAGAGAGTCTTGCTCAGTTTTACTTGGGTTTACAGGCAAAATATTTGGTCCCAGCCTCCACAATAACTGATATAGCAAATGAAATGAGAACTATAAGTGATATTCAACAGGAATATACTGTGGATGCACTAGCCCGTGAACTGGGGCAGTATGGTGTTCCAAAGGAGACTGTAACATCTCTTGGGAATAGTGTATACGAGCAGAGCCCTATGCACAAGGCATTACATGAAAAGGGTCATTTAACTACGCAACACAAGAGGCTGAAATATTACAAGTCACACTATGACTATGTTGAACCTGTTGAAGTCTTTCTTGGACAGTCATGACTGTTAATGCTCTTGGACTTTTAAAAATGTATAGCACAGAGAGCAAATATTATGTCTGAGCTTTATCATTGCTTAGGGCTGCTTAGGGATTAGGGCTTCTGTTGTTGGACCTAAAGCATCTTTATGAGACATCAATGCATGCATTCTGTTTACGATTTCCAGTTTCCTAAGATGTTTCAAGGTTGGCGTTACTGTATATTTGTCTTATTGTCTGCAAATGTTTGAAATGTGCTGTTGTCCTCCCAGTACCCACTCAGTCTAATGCAGTCAGTGTGAATGATTACAGGCCCGTTGCTCTCAAAGGTTTCACTTTGCCTGTCAGGCTAACAGGTCTGTTATGCTGTGTCTCTGTTCCTACACAGTATCCTGCAGCAACTAGAGCCCCCTGCCACCTACCTACCTACCTACCTACCTACCTAATATATGGGGGGGGGGCGGGCATCTCTACCTAATACCTCAATGTCGATATTGGGGCAATATTATTGGGTTAACAATTGGTGCTTTAACAAAATATCTTCACAATGAGATTTAAGATAAATAATCTTCAGTAATGTAGATATAATGACTAAGTGGGTAAAGGTGAAAATAATAAAAGAGCTAGTACAGTCTGGTAAGTTCAGAAAATGACATCACTTTACTGTAATGCAGCCTTTAAAACCAGGAAAAAACAACACTTAAGCCATTTAGGATATTACGATATCCAACATCTAAGACGATATCCAGTCGCATATCACGATATCAATTTAATATCGATATATTGCCCAGCCCTAGTACATACAGATAATCCGCAACTGGCAGAAAAAAAAAAAAATAAACCTGGCATGGCCTTCAGATATCTGGATGAAATGTCACTCAAAACTCACCGACTACAGAGTCTGTCAAGCTGCAATTTATTGTGTGTTCATGTTTAATAAAAAGGACATTTCTGTAACTGCTTTGGTATAAATTTTTAAAGCAACACCAAAGATTCTTTTGTACCTTAAAATAATGTTTCGGCCCTCTATTGGCTATAACCGCACTATGCAAGTTTGCCAGATCGGGTAGCGGATCTGTAGTTCGAATGAGACAAGAAACTGTAATGGACAATTCTGCTTCCAACCTGTAGGGGGACCGAAGAGGAAAAGTGCTTTGGTGTTGCTTTGATGTGAACATCGATACTTTTAATAATGCAGCAGGAAGGAACATGTACAATTGTAGAATCCATTTCATATCAAAAGCAAAATTGGTTTTGCAACAACAATATTTAAAAACGACCTTGTGAATCAGCATCGATTCGATTCGGGAAAGCAGTGGCGACACCCAGCCCTAATAACCCTGATTTTCCCCGTTTCCCTCTCGCTGTTTCCCTTCCTGCCCGGCTCACCTGTAAGTAGACCTGGTGCTTATCTTTAGCAGAGCAGAGAGCCGCTTCACGCACGCTTATGGGACGTCCCGTGATGCGGAGCCTGGTGGAATATCAAGCATTGACTTGAATGGATGGGATTGCACGTGGGGCCCGCGGTACTTCCAGAACGCTGTGCAGACGCGCCCGGTGGAAAATAGGGTTAGCACGTGCTGACAATTAAGCAGTCTCTATTAGGGGTGTGACGAGACACTCAGCTCATGAGACAAGACAAAATTACACACCATTTTAAAAGAAAACTTCAATTAAGAAATATGACTGGAAAAATAGTCTTTACTCAGAGAGCTAAGGTTACAGCGTAACCAAGCATTACATTGCAGCAGTAAACAAGGAAGTAGGCTGCTCTTGTCTTGATCTGAGACCATTTTAAGACGAGGGGAGAACATTTCTCTTTGTTTAATATCATTAACAGCAAAGTTAGGTTTTGCTTTCTGTTTTCGACTCATTTACAAAAAGACAGAGAAAGAGAGCGATCTGCGAGAGAGAGAGAGGCCGGGTGATCTTCTCTGCTAATTTAGATGTCTAAGCCAGACTCAGCTTCAAAGCCAGATGTACAGTATTATAAGACCAAGCAGGCCAGACTCTGTCTACTGGCTGATTCTCTGCACTTGGGACCGATATCGCGAGACAATGTTTACCTTGACAACAAGTCTCGTCATTTTAATCACTCTCGCGAGATCTCGTCCAACGCAACTGGATCCGACATGAAGCAGGTGGTTAAGATAGGTACCATGTTCTCTTGGACTATGACGCTCAACACTGGGGCCCATCAGGGCTGTGTTGTCTCACCTCTGCTGTACTCACTATTGTGTATTCCATTCTGAATCTGTGCAGATTTCAAAGATGCAGATGGCACAACAGTGGCAGGCATAATAAGGAAAGGGATGAGTCAGCATAAAGGGTTGAGGTGGGGGCCCTAGTGGAGTGGTGTAGGGAAAACGAGCTGGTTTAACGTTGCTAAGAGAAAATAAATGATAATTGCCTTCCAGAACGGGGGAAAGGGGTCTCCCCTCATTGGGAATCAACACTCTCCAGATAGTGGAGAGGGTTGACACTTTTAAAATTCCTTGGCACCACCGTTTGCCGCACTCTGAAGTGGGAGGCCAACACCAGCCATATACAGGTAATTAATAATGCAGACCCGAGGCTTCACTTTCTGCGCCATCATAAAATATTTGACTGGGGAGGTGATGCTACTTGATATGGTGTGTAATTTAAGTTTAGTTTTTCTCTTTTCAGTATTTTTGTTTCTTTCTAGGGCTGCACGATATGAGGAAAATATGCGATAACGTTGAATATCGAGGTAACGATATTACTTGGGATAAACCGATAAGGCCATTTTTACAATTCCTTTTCCGTCTGGTTTTATTTTCTAAAAAAGCTTGTAAAACATCAACCCTGTTGTCCACAGTCAATCAATGTACATCATTTTTTTCAGGAAAAACTGGGATTTTAGAATATTTGTGCTGTAGTGAGGTCAATTGAATGTAAAAAAAGGTTGTGTGACCTTAAAAACAAATAAATAACTAAAACGGAAAATGAATCTCACAGATATTTATTGATATCACACACAGAACAATAAAAGCTAAGCCAATCTCCTGTCTAAATCAGTTCCCATATGTCTTGGGTGTCAAACTGTGAAGAAATAAACATTATAACTTATAAAGTTGACAAAATATATACATTTTTTCAAAAAAAGTCCAGACGCTTTTGCCAATAATCAAAATAATAATGTTCAAATGTATTGATATCACACACAGAGAAATGGTACACAAGAATTAGTGTTGTCTAAAACAGTTCTCCTATATATTTGGAGTCATCCAGTGCAAAAATAAACAGTATGAACGTTATAACTCATATAAATGACAAACTATTTACATTTCTTCAAAAAAAGGCCCAAATGTATCCCAAATATCTAAACAGTGACGCCATTATCTCTCTTTTTCACTTTACTGTTTGTTCTCGCTTGGTTTTCGCATTTCCTACGGTCTTTGAACACACCTTTCCACTTTGTGTGACGGACGGACATGGATTCCCATTGATGAAAAACGTAAACACACTTGCAAAGCATCATGGGAGATTTATACTAGACGGCAAAACAGACCTAGCTGATGAAATGACCGAAACGTGATAAATTATGGACATCGAGAGGATAAATCTTGGATGTAAGCGTTTGAATTTATTGCTGAACAACTCCGAAAAGACGCACGAGCTCCAGGCTGGATATAAAACCTTCTTTAAAGGCTACGAAGACAGAAAAGAGTTGACTGTGATCATTAGCTTATTAGCTATTAGCTGTTGAAATCGGCCAACAGCTAGCGGAAAAACTGACCGAAAACGAGATAAATTATGGACATCAAGTGGATAAATCTTGGATGTAAGAGTGTGGATTTATTGCTGAAAAACTCCGTAAAGAGGCACAACTTCCAGGCTGGATATAAAACCTTCTGTAAAGGCTACAAAGACACCAAAGACACGGCCGTGATGACTAACTTGTTAGCTTTTGGCTGGAAAAAACGGTAAGAAAATCGATTAAACTTTCATTAAATAATATAAATATTTATCGGAGGTGCCGTGTCGGATCGTGTAAGATCTGGTCGGTTTCTGAGGGTTAAAGTGTTCTTTAATGTAATATTAATGAACATTAATTGTTTTAATATAATTTTATTAAATATAATTTGTTTTAATTAAAGTGCATTTTTCTGCCTAATAACAAAAAAAACGTGTGTCTTTCACAGTGCTTATATTGTGCCAGTTGATATTGCAATGACTATTAAAAAACAATATATTGTGCAGCCCCCTTATGTCACGATACGATATTATTGCGATACCTATGTCACAATACAATATCATCACGATGCTTATGTCACTATACGATATTATTGTGATACCTATGACACGATATCCTCGCGCTACTTATGGCACAAGATGATAGCATCACGATAATTATGTCACAATACGATATCATCGCGGTGCTTATGTCGCGATACAATATCATCACAATACTTATATTGCGATACAATATTATTGCGATTTTAAACATATTGCAATATTATGCGATATATTGCAATGTATTACCTTTTTTCCAACTTCACATTTTTCCCAGTTTCAAATGATCTCCCCAAAAGGAAACTTTGTCAACATCTGTTTTATCTAAAAAGATGCATTTCTCCGTTTGTTCATCTCACTTCAATTTTATTGCCGTAAAATGGGATTGTCATCAAGCAGACAAACCGACCAACTTTTTCCCCCACCCCTATCGATTATCTGTACATTAGTCTGTAGAATATGTATATTTTTTTGTATTTGTATAAACTAAACTTTACCTGCCTAGATGCAGACTTAATCGCTTTAAAAATTAATTTGTGTTCCATCAGCCTTAAAAGACTTAAACCGTCCAGGTGCTATAATTTGCTCAGGTGCAATACTGTCAGGAGTGCAATAGAGGGTCTGTGCAATATGTGGCCATGTTTAATGAGTAGTAATATGTTTGTTTTATTGTTTTATCTTGTATTTATTACCTGCTACCATTGCACATTGCTATATTTATTGATTGACAGTTTTCTATTTATTGACTGGTATCTTTTAATCTGATTGTAGATTACTATTCACTGACAATAAATTATATTGTATTGTAAACTAAACTTCCACAGAGCTACTACGGGGATTGCTTGTAGGCTGCCATCAGAATACTAATAATCTATATCCATTTGAAAGCGTTCATTCTTCGGAGGGAAGCGGCTGTAGAAAACTCATTCAAACCAGTTTCTTTGCACAACCTTGCTACAAAATCATGAAACGGACATCAAATAAGACGAGGGGAGGATAATAAGAGGTTTGGTCAGTATTGAGGCTAATAATTAAGACCACACAGTCACTCAACTCATGTAACAGTCTTTCTAATGATGGAAAATTCAAATGAAAACGAGGAGAAAAAAAAAAAAAAAGGAACCAGGCCATGACTCAATAGTGCAATGAACCATGTTAACATAAAGATATGTCAAAGCTGTACATGTATATTGGTTTCACACAGCGCTGTGACTGCAGAACTCATTGCCAGCCAGGCAGAAGCTGTAGGGATTTGGAAAGGAATGTACGAGAGTACCCCATGTTTTTCCATGTATTATTAATTGAGGGAATTTGGGTGTTACGTTCTGGAGGCATGAAACAAGTAGAAAGTAAGAAATGGATACAGGCCTGCTTTAGGATGTGATCTGCAGAGACTTTTCCAACCTCACAAAAATAAGAATTCTGGATAAAAAATATATACTGTCAAAAATACTATTACTACATATCGAATTTCATCTGCTGTTTGAGTAGAAATAGCCGGCTCTGACATCAGCCCTCTAAACCAGTCAACTCTACTTCTCGATTTGGTGTTGCATCATGGGCTTATTTTATTATCTCTCAGTCTTATGGGAAGAACTTGACACTTCATATTCAGGGTTGCCCCCCAGAAAAGTTGTTTAGCACGGCGGCTTTAACTATAGGACCCGGAATGTCTATTAGCTGTGTAAATATCTAACGTTAACAAAAGAACACATTAATACATTATATAACTTTTCATCCATCCACGATGTTCAAACTTTAATTAACTTTAAGTAAAGTTAGTGGATGGTAAGCACAGAATAACCACCAGCTACTCATACGATTGTAAATAATCATATTTACAAATATGCAATAGTGGATATATACCCCCGCCTTCATGTACACATTTAAAGAGATTAATTCATGACTAATTTCTTAAATAGTCCATTTTTATATCATAATGTGATGTGTGACAGGACTGACCGTGACGTGACAGGACTGACTTTATGGATTTTCTTGATGCAGGAAAATCTATGTTTTATGTTTTTTAATTAAGTTTTAGTAAGTATTCCTATTTGGAATTATTATTATTTTAATGTTAATGTTATGAGACTAACATTGTCATGTTCAGCCAATATAATATAATATATAAAATACTGACACACGGGGCCTTGACCAGCCGTGACCGGGCCTGACAGTCGGCCATTTTCACTGCCATTACTCAGCATGCTAGCTTCCTAGCATCAAAACTGTTAGCTTGTAAGCAAGGCATTTCAGTAACATTTTTAGACATGTTTTGGTTTTCCAAAACTTTCATTGTTTTCTAGGATATTTTAGTGTGACAGCCAATGACCCTTTGGCTCGTCCTCCTCAAAAAAACATGCAAAAATCAAGCTTTAAATCATAAAAGTGATTGAGAAAAACCCTTTATCAGTGTCAGCATCAACTCAGGACAGACCATTTTTCAGGATTTGTAATTTTTAAAAGTGTTTTTAATTAAGAATAAAACCTAATAAGGACCTAATAAATTACATATTCCTTTAAAGAAAAAAACTCACAAAAATCACCCATTTAGTAATTGTATTTGTCAGTTTTGGATTATACAAGTTTTATTCACTGTAACAATTCCAGGACAGATAATGTACCTTTCTGGTAGAATGTCCCGTATATTGTAATATGGAGCTATTATACTGCTGTCTTGGCCAGGACTCTGGATTCTGGATTCTGAATATCAATGGGATTATTTCCTGGTAAAATAGAGGGTTAATAAAATAAAAAACAGTGGTGACAGCTGGCTGGGGTGCTAAAACACATGACAGCGACCAACCTCTTACCACACAAAACCAACTAAGGTTACATCTCGTGTGCCTACGCATTATGACAGCGCGAAGCGCCATCAGCACCACACACTTCAGAACCATGGACAGTAAACAGCCATCACTGTATTTTGAAAGCTACCACCACAAACAAGCAATACTTGTAATAACTAATGTTAGATTAGCACAATTAAATGTTTTTTTATATTATATATATATATATATATATAGGCCTATAAGTGGTAACGTTACATTTACAGATTGATGTAGTAGCAATCTGATCACAAAAAATAAGGTCCGCCATATTTTTAAGGTTAATCCTTTATTTTATAAATACATTTCAAAACGCCTACAAAAAGACTGTCCTGTGAAAGCTCAACAACTCGCACACAGCGGAGGTTGAAAAGCTGTGTGGCTTCCCAGATCCTAATTCCTCCATCCCCTTCTCACCCGTGGCTCCCTCTCTAACCTCCGATTAGCACACATACACACAGGTGCGCAGTTGACGTAGCGAACAAACAAAACGCACGCGCGCGCGCACACACACACACACACACAAAACAGTGGCAGCGGCGGCCAGAGTAAAACCAATTAGCTGACTTACCAATGATGATTGCATTAACGTAACTTGGGTCGAAGTTAACGTGTAACGTTTTCGTAACGAAGTGGAAAAGCCTGTCAAAAGCTTCGGATTTTCAAATTGAGCCCAGGTGTAACATTTAGGTGTGTCTTTGCTGACTCCACCTCTTCATTAAGAATTCATCTTAAAAACGGCGTGGATAAAAAACTGTCTAGCAACAATGTCTTCCTCATAGCGATAACGTTACTAGACTAGTTCATCAGCGGTCCTAACTCCTGGTGCTACTAGCTTGTGTACGTAATGGCTTGTGCCAAAGATCCTCTACACAAGACAAGCGCATTCCAAGCAGCGCCAATGGTATGAAACGGTGCGCACACTTCCTGTCTCCTAAAGGGGCGTGGCCTCGTTTGAAAGTGTAGCTAACATCGTGTGGATGGATGAAAAGTTATATTTGTATAATGCATTAATATTTTCTTTTGCTAACGTTAGATATTTACACAGCTAAAAGACATATTTAGTTCTAAACCGTCTCTGCTTGTGCCCACAGCGGGCGCAACTCATCATAAAGTTAGCAATAACAAAGCCCGCCCATTTAGAGTGAAGATATGATTGGATATGATTAGTCAATTTGACCATCATTTAAAATTACTTCTCTTGTTGAAAACTATTGCTTGGCTATTAACTATGTTAATTTATAGCTGGACCATCAATCACAGAGCTGAACGTTAGCTAGCATTTTCTTTTTTTCTTTTTTTCAATTCATTATTATACAAAAGTTGATATACAAAGGTACACCCAGATCATACCTGACAAGTATCCCGTTTTGGCCGGGAAAGTCCCGTATTTTACCCTTCTTTCCCGCCGTCCTCCCGTATTAGTATTTTCCCGTAAATCTCCCGTATTTTAACCTGCGTTAATAAAAAATAATAATAGCCCGGGACCGAGCGGAGTAAAAAAAAAAAAGAACATTCCCAATCTGAGCTCTGTCACTAGCCTCGCGATAACTTCCACCTGCAGTAGGCAGTAGCCTACTACAGGTACTGTAGGTGGCAGTTGTCGCGAGTTTAGTGTGTGAGGTCAGATGATGAGTGACAACGCGGGGAAAAAAAAGAAAAAAAACAGAGACAGTGCGCTGCCAAAACTTCTGAAGGCTTTACTATGCATCCCCCATAGCAATGCAGTTCAGAAAGGGTGTTTAGCATGGTACGAAAGATTGTTACAGAGAATGACGTTAGACCACAGAACTGTTTGCGCTCTACTCTCATGTAAAATTACATTTTTTTCCAATTGCTAAAACACAATTTTGCAAACTAGTGTGGTTTTATCAAAATACTTAACACAATTCACAAAACCACACACCCAAACTGCAAAATACCTCATATATCCTGCAAAATGAAGCACAAATACATTGACATTTTATAATGCCAGAGCATGTGTCATATCAATTCATATTATATTAATTTAATAACTTAAAGATCTTAAAGGCTTTTTAAATTTTTTTTTTTAATTAAATAAAAAGGTGTTATATTGCTGAAATGCATTGACAAATTGCGGGAAATTTGGCTTGCAAACACTAATGCTGTGGGCTGTCGTGCCATAAAATACTGTTTTGTACAGTATGTGGTCATTCCAGTGTGTTAATGGACAAGATTTGTTTTTCCAAAATGACATGGGGAACTTTTTAATGTAGGAAGATTGTATTTGCAATTTATTATTCACTTTTTTTCCCGACACAACATGAATGCAGCCCATCACATTTAGCAGTCTGCTGATGAGGTGATGAGGGGGAGGTGGAGGCGGCGACAGCTGAGCAGTGCACTAAGTGTCAGGCCTGTTGATGGTTACCATGGCGCTCAGTCTGTCGCATGCGTGTGTGTTTTGTGTGTGTGTGTGTGTGTGTGTGTGTGTGTGTGTGTGTGTGTGTGTGTGTGTGTGTGTGTGTGTGTGTGTGTGTGATTGAAAACATACATCGGCAAACAAAGAAGTGTGACTGGCAGTTGTGGATGAAAAGAGATGGAGAAAATAGTTTTACTGGTTTCTTAATGTGTGTGTTGTGTGTGTGTGTGTGTGTGTGTGTGTGTGTGTGTGTGTGTGTGTGTGTGTGTGTGTGTGTGTGTGTGTGTGTGTGTGTGTGTGTGCATGTGCGTGTGCATGTGTGTGAGAGCAGGAAACATGCCATACTGTGGTTTGACATGCCCATGAACAAATTTCAAAATGTATATTCTGTTTACCAGATCATCATCATCATCATCATCATCACCTTCTTCATCATCATGGCTGCCAATTTACTGAGTTAATTTTTTTATTTTATGATTTTTACTGGGTTATTTCGGCACAGCAACTTCTAAAGTTCAGTACCAACTAGGAAAGTCTCGGCCCAGGATTATTCTTTGTTACACCGTACAGTGTGACATCACCTTTTGTAGGCTATAATATTCTCTTGTCTAATATCTCCGAGACTGTGACATCCCATTGACCGCCTCTCATATTAGTCATGTCATGGACCATGATGGTGTTTAGCATCTAACTTCACGTCAAACCCTTAACTCTTTATTTCTGTCACACTGCAGTGCTGCTCGGATGACTAATCATTGGCAGCTTATTAGGGCTGCACGATATGAGGAAAATATGCGATATGCTATAACGTTGTTGTATATCGCGATAACGATACTACTTGCAATAAATAAACAGATAGTAAAGTGTACTAAAATACGGCAAAGTGCTTGGTGAAAACAATTAAAACAAATGAAAGGAAATAATTTCTGTACACTGTCAGCTATTTATTCATTTGGTGCATTTGGGTCCGGAAAGGGCAGAGAGAAACTCAATTAGCTTTTCTTTTAGATTTTTTCATTTCCTGGGTAGGATTCTCTCCACCAGTACCTGCACTGTACAAAAAACATGAATCTACTGCATAGCGTCATAAGTAGGAGAGATTTAAATTTAGATGTTGCACACAGATGAAAACGAAAGGTGAAAACGATGTGTGCTTTTTACATTCAAATCCTGCTGCTGTAAAGCTGCCAAGTCAGTCTGAGTCTGTTTCGTGGGAGATCCACTTTGTTAGATGAACGATCTTTTTTTTTTATGATTAACAGTACCCCCCCTCTCCAAATCGTCACCACCCTCCGAGAAAACAAAAACAAAATTAAGACAAGATGATATGCAAGACAATGCAATAAAGTATTCCAAATTGCTGTACCACATCCTCAAAGGATTTCAATATGCCAGCGAAGCACAGATCCTCCCATTTTGACAATTCCCTTTTCCAACCAATCCCTCCAAAAAAAGGGGAGATCGACCAACGTTGGAACACTTGATGAGGCATTTAGATATGGAACCAGATCAAACAGGCAGGCCACTTTGGTCCTTAAATTAAAAGCATAGTAGTATAATGCCAAAAGTACCATCATGAACAATAATTGGAACCATTTTGTGATGCTTACAATTACTAGGTGGTTTAAGTCTGCGCTTCCTTGTTTTAAATAATTCCCCGACCTTCCTCCGCAGCACTGTGGAGGAAGGTCTGGCAATGCAAGACTATATTCATTCAAGCTAAAGAATTCTGCTTTTTAGTGATGGTAACCAGTACATTTCATGATGAAACTCACCATCCATTTGTCCAGAGACAGGGCAAAGGACAGGTAACCCTCAGCAGGCCCACTGAGTTCCAACATCACACCTGATCCTTCTTGATCACTCGCAAATGAATGAATGAATGTATTGGTCGTAACCAAAGGGTAGGGTCAGAAGCTTCAGCTTATATAAGCCCCCCCCCTTTCTCACATTTTTTTAAGAGTAACAAACAAATTGGCAAGGAAAAAATTTACAAGACAAGAAAGTATACATAAATAAATAAATTATACAAAAAAACTGAAGAACATATACACTTACCCAGATAACTTTCTATATACATGCATACATACAGTGTGTCTGCATATACATGCATACACTTACCTACATATATAATACATACAATATACATACAAATGACAGGAAGAAACAGCAGGGATCTGACTCTGGGTGGCGTTCTAACCTCTGGTGGATTTATGAGGACTATGGTTAACTGCTCCTCAGATCTCTGCAGGGTAAATCCAGACAGCTAGCTAGACTATCTGTCCAATCGGAGTTTTCTCTCGCACGACTAAAACTACTTTTGAACGTACACATGTTCCACCAAAACAATTTCCTTCCCGAGGCTATTTTGCAGAGACACCGTGGCTCTGTCCAGCACAATTGTGATTGGTTTAAAGAAATGCCAAATAAACCAGAGCACGTTTTTATCCCATCCCGGGATTTGTGCGGACTAGCCAAACCCTCCTCCGTGGCGCTGTTGAGGAAGGTCTGGCAATGCGTGACTACTGCCACTGCAGCTCAAACACTGATGGCAAACTCTGGTTCGTCTACGCTAGGTCACATTATGCACGAGCTGGCTTGATAAAAAAGAATGTGCCTACTGTTACTGTTCCAAAGAGAGATGTGGAGAAAGGCAAAAAGGATTAGAAACATGGTGGAGAGTGGACTGCTGCTGGCAGTATTTGATGTTTGGAGTCAGCAGCTGTGGGTATCCTGTTAAATGCGTTCAGCTTTGGAGTGAAAAGAGCCCACAGGCGCCGGTGAGCTGCTGCCTCGACACTTGGCAGCAGGAGAACATGACCTCAGTTGCAGGGTGACATAGATTCAACCAGAGCCTTCCATAGAGTGGGACCGTAACACAGGCACATAATACCAGCATCCGTGTTTTGAGTTGATCAAAGAATATTCCGTATTTACCCCAGAATTCCAGACACGGTCACTCACACAGTTATCTGTGGTTGTGACTCACATACTTGCCTGTGAATTGTGTAAGTTGGTAGAGGATTTAACACTCAATATGGTTACCATAATGTTAATGTTGAATTTACGGGTAATTGCAGACAGACCATTAGTCTTTAGTAGGGCTGCTCGATTATGGAAAAAATCATAATCACAATTATTTTAGTCAACATTGAAATCACAATTTAGCACAATTACTCACTGACTTCTGGAAAGATGTTTGTTGAAGCTTTAGTGCATAACTTTTCATGTTAATAAACGTCCGTTACATTCAAGCCATTGCCATATGTTATGTTAATTAGCTTTTTGCCACAAAGCTAATTAAGACTATCAGCTCCACACAACTCTCTCTGGATTTGTCAGTATGACTATGTTCAGAAGATTGTGGCGTCTGGTGACTTAATTACCTCTTCTACCTCTTAATAATTACCTCTTCTGAAGAGTCAATCATGTTTTTTTAATCCTCTGTGTCCTCCTTGGCTACTTGCAACTGTGTGGTGGAGGGGTGGGGGGCTGTGCGCGATCACAGAAGGCTTGTATCATGTAGACGTGCCGACAGTGTGGTTTTCATTCCTCAAGGGGAAGACAGAACTACGCACTATAGCTTTAAACATATCAACATTGAAAATACTCTGAACTGTGAAATTTCCCCTAATACTTTTCCATACATGGTGATGTGATGGTCTTTTTGCAATTTGTTGGCTTTATATATAGATACATGTTTTGGCATCCCTGGGAAAAAATAATCTGACAGCAACTAGGCTCTGAACGCCTGAAGACTAGGGCTGTGCAATTAATCACATTTTAATGATCACCAAAACAGAGCAATCTAGAAAAGCAATTATTTTGCACATAACGTTTTGTAACTAAACTCTAATTTTTGTCTTGTGTTAAAAAAAAGTTAAAATGGTTAAATACGTTTATCATTCAAAAGAAATACCTCATCAGCAAATAAAAAAGTATAACCAAACTATTCCAAAAAAGTCAATATCAGAGGAAAACAAATTGAAAGTAATGAAATAATGAAAGTTATTAACATCCCTTTGTGTCATGGTTCCCGTTGCATTTCATAGTCAACATCTTAACCCCCTAAACCACTGTCTGTCATAGGGTAAGTAAGTAAACAAAGTATAAGAAATAAAGGGATAGGAACAGATTTAGTGTTAAAACTCACTATTTATCTTCCGTGGATGACGTAACTACTGATATTGTCACCTTAGAGCGTGATTTCCCCATGTGTACTCTCTATTAGCCATGCGTGCCTCATTTAACCAACTGTAATCTGATTTAATGCTGCACAGAAACTGCCAACGGGAAAGTAAAAGTGGTTGGTTACCCCATTGATAAGTTGTGGGTGTGCAGCTTGTCGCCTGCAGCTCTTGATCTAACAGCTCACTTTGGCCCCTGCTGACTGTTCCATTACTCCCTGCAATGTGTCAAGCTGATGTGCTGTCAGAAAATGCCCAAAATGACCTTTTGTTTTGTAGACACATTTTGAACAATAGCGGTCAGTGTTAAGCTCACTGACAAACACATTGCACATTCTCTGATTATTTCAAAATAACTTTTACACTTTTAAAGTGAAGCTGCAGCAGTGGCATGGCATCTTGAATCAATTCCCCCTCTTCGGCCCTCTAAAGATAAGTTGTTATAGATGGATGGAATAACAACTCTGGAAAGTTTGATAAAATAATGCCTACTTACTACCAGAACATGCATTTCTGCATTTGTTATTCAATTAATTAACTTAGCATTTTACTTCTTATTGTGATTGTCCAGTGATTTCAATAACCGGCCAAATGTTTACTTTACCTCTGCCTCTTTCCACTTTCTTACTCCATATATCTCCTTGATGGGTCATTGTAGACTTATACAGTCTATGTTCATAACACACAAAACAGTTGGCTTTTGCTTGAGGTATCACCCTGTAAACACTGCCTGTGCATGCTGTAAAGTCAATGAAACGGTGTGGCTGCCATGTGAGAGCTGGGACACATTGCTGATGCACAATGCACGCGTTCTGATTAAGCTGATTAAAGCAGCCAGTAGCACCAATCCACAAATTTCTATATATTTCACTGTTGATGTTTTGTACACACATGTGCATGCAGCTGAGTGGGGCTACAGAAGAGTGCAACTAAAGTTGTGCTCAGATAAAATGCTTAGAGAATTTAGATTTTGCTGAAGTCTGTGTATTGTTGTAGCCACAGTTACCCATAGTGAGCTGTAAGGGGTTAGTGGCATTCAGGGAGTCTTGAAATTGAAAAGTCGAGGAAAGCATGTAGCCAGAGATGGTTCTCACAGTGAAAAGTAATAGTAATTTCAATGCCTGTGAGTATGTGTGCGCAAGTGTGAACACTGGGATTGTGGGGCTCAGTCAGTCATCTTGCAGGGACACTCTGGCAATGTGTGGGAGGCAGACCCAGACCGCAGTCTTACATAAGAACAGATATAATACCATCTAATTCAGCTGCTTTTGATGTTCTTCCTCTGCACATAACCCACTTAGGGAAACATTCACTCAGCACAGCAACGCCAAGCATAAACAACATAGATACCCCCCCCCCCTTTTCTAACACACACACACACACACACACACATCCCCACAGAGCCCCCATCCCTCTGCAGATACATCAGAAAGTGTTTCTCCAACACAGGCACAGACCATTTAGGTGTTGTCCATTGACAACTTTAGTGTGCTTATGGCACTTCAAGATTTGTTCAGGAGGATTTGCCAAAGTCACATTGGTGTGATTGCATTCCCAGTAACATCCTGGAGTGTTATTGAGCTGGTCTAGTGTTCTTGTCTTTGTTAGTGAGGATGACAATGAGGATGATGATCATTGTGATGATGATGTGATTGACAAAAATCATTATCGTAACAATTATAATCTTCAGTCTGACAATACAGGGACTTATTTGTATGCATCACAACAGTGTTTCTTGATTCACAATAAATGTACATATAATCAAGCTATAATGGATTGATTCCTCTTATGTGCTGTGTTACAAGTGCAATACTGAACAAATGTCTGAATCAAAGTCCTGGCTTGTCTTTCAGTGGCTAAGTGCAATTCTTTAGCTTCTATCTCTATACATGATAATGTCTGCTGATTATTTGGGGGGATGTCATACAGACTGATTCGAAACCAACAGACTTGTCATTAGGGACATGAAAAGACATTTTAAATACAGGGAGACAATGAAGGAAGACAAGGTCAAGGAGACTGCTGAGGCTACTGTGAAAATGCTGCTATTGATTATATCCATTTAGCATAGGTATATACTAACACGCCCTTTCTCCCTTCCAGAAAATAAAAGTCTATTTTCCTTGTTCTCTCTTTTCTCAGAGAGCTACCTCGGTGGATAGAAAAGACCTGAACGAAGGTTGCAGCACAACTGAGAATCACAACTCATTCTCCGTCACCATGGAAACCATTGAACAATCAGAGCTGGCGATGGACTGTGAAGTAGAGGTCTCTGTGGCTGATTCACCTGAGCAGGGGAAGGATTTCAGTACAGATGATGAGCAAAATGGTTCAGAGACAGACTTATCAGATTTCCCAGGGGAAACAGCGATACTTGGCAAATTATTAACTGACCTTCCAACCGGCACCATTGAGACTGACAAGCCTGACTGCTCTGAGATCAGCATTTGCAATGAAATGCCTTGTCAGGATCAAAATGAAGCTTTGATATTAGAATCAGTGCATGAAGAGCTCAACAGGAATGAGTCAATCGCCTCATCTGTGTCTGACACACTCTCCAGTGCTGACAGTGTATATGAGAATGAGGCCCATCGTAAGAGGCAGGACATACCAGAACAAGATCCTGAGCAAGAACAAGTCCCTGAGTCTGACCAGTTTCCTGAGCCAGAGCAAGACACTGAACCAGAGCAGTATCCTGAGCCAGAGCAAGACCTTGAACCAGAGCAATACCCTGAGCCAAAGCAAGACCCTGAACCAGTGCAATACCCTGAGCCAGAGCAATACCCTGAGCAAGAGGAAGACATTGAGCTAGGGCACTACCCTGAGCAAGAGGAAGACCTTGAGCTAGGGCACCACCCTGAGCAAGAGGAAGACCTTGAGCTAGGGCACCACCCTAAACAAGAGGAAGACCTTGAGCTAGGGCACCACCCTAAACAAGAGGAAGACCTTGAGCTAGGGCACCACCCTGAGCAAGAGGAAGATCTTGAGCTAGGGCACTACCCTGAGCCAGAACAAGACTCTGAACCAGACCAGTACCCTGAGCCGGAGCAGTACCCTGGGCTAGAGTTATACCCTGAATCAGAGCCTGAGGATAATAAGCTTAGTCTTGAAGGAGGTGGTTATCAAAATGTGGCAATAGACATGGAGGAAGACCCAGATGCCCCTGACATCCAATTTGAACCACCCATTACAGAGGAGTCGATATTAGAGCAGTGTATTAGGGAAGAGGCAATGTCAGATGTTTCCAATGAGTCCTGCCATGGCTTTGAGCCTGACGAAATGGACGAATGCCTGGACGCTGAGATTGCGGCAGCTTCCTCAGACAGCGATAATGATGAAAAATGGAGAACAATATTCTCTTCTTCTATAAATAGAGAAGACGATGACTCATATTTGGACAGTCTTCAGCTGAGTGCCCAGGAGCTGTTTGTGCAGAAAGTTGAGGTGACAGACTTTGAGGAACAAGACAACAATGTTGAAGAAGTCAGTTTTGAGGTTCCACAAGTGGAAGAAGTTCTAGAACAACCTGAAGATAACATTTCCTTTCCTAGCCCTCCACAAGAGGTTAAATATAACCCTTTAGGCCTTCAATGTTTGTCCAAAATCTCTGAAGATGAGAGTGAAAATGGCAGAGATGCCAATCATAACCACACAACCCACCATAAGCACATCAATGCAGATTCGAACAAGAAGCTACCTAAAGACTTTTGTGTAATACAAGAAACCAAGAGCAAGAATGTTAGCACAGAGCATGTGGACTTTCAGCTGGCTCGTAAACAGTGGCGAGAAATGGAGGAGCAGACCATGAACAAGATTGTCTTACCTACAACCAAGCAGCCCAGCTTCCATGGCAGCCACAGCTTCATGTACACACCGGTCCGCAACATTGAAAGAACTCATAAGAAAGCCCATGATCTGGACAACTTAAATCTGGTTGCCGATTATCCTCACACCCAATTCAGCCCTTGCTCAGAGGATTCTGGCCTGGATGATTCCAGTTACAGGTCCCCTTACGATGACCCAGAAACACAAGTTGAAAGGGAGATTCGCATGTCAAGGGGGGGGGGGGGGGGGGGGGGGAAAAGAGGGAAGGGAGGGGGGGGGGAGGAAAAAAAAAAGGAGGGAAAGAAAAAAAAAAAAAAAAAAAAAAAAAAAAAAAAAAAAAAAAAAAAAAAAAAAAAAAAAAAAAAAAAAAAACAAAAAACCAAACAAAAAAACCAAAAAAAAAAAAAAAAAAAAAAAATCAAAAACCACGGCCGTAAAAAAAACAACACCGGCCCCAAGATTTGGCAAAGACCACGTGGCAGCTCAGTCTGGAGAGTGGCGCTCCGAGGACAGCAGCTCCAACCTCATCATCCTCGAAACATCCAATCTGATTATTCGCAGTGCCTCTGAGTTCTCTCTCAACAAAGCCTGTGAGCAGCCCCAGGAGAAAATGTTCCTGAACAACCCCTTTTTCAAGCTGCGTTCAAGAAGCACAATGTCACTGGTGGATGAAGAGATTAAGATGGTGAAGCAGAGGGAGGACGATTTGAAGAAAGAGAGGGCAAATCTATATGGCGAAGACAGGTTCAATAATGAAAGGATATTGTCAAATAACAAGGACACTTTGGCATTTGACAATTCAGGTATGTCAGCAGAATACTGACTACAGAACAATACATTATTTACAACACTGTACAAATAGTTTTTTCTAACTTTCCCTCTTTGTACAGATACATTTAAGCTAATGATGATCTTTGGTCTTTGTTATTAGTGGATGTACCATTGAAGTGCAAGTCCTCTCCCTCATCACCAATGAAAACAGCCTACAGGATGGATCGCTCTGCCTTATCCTGTGATCACAGAGTAAGCTCTTGCTCAAACATTTCCTTTCTGAAAATCTAATTTCACTGTTGCAACCATCAAGGAAACTAATTGAATTTACTTTGTTTTTCATTATACCAAATGAAAAACATTAGCATTACAACTATTTATCACATGTATGCAATGTTTATGTGTTTTACTTATCCCACCTTTAGTCTAATGACCTGAGAGAGGAGGTGGAAGTGAAGGAGGTGGAGGTGGAGGAGGTGGAGGAAGTGCTTTGAAAGCAGGTAAACAATCAGCTGTTTTTCTCAGTTTCCAGAGGTCTACGCAGGAGGAAGACGCAAGAGTTCCATGGCTCTGCGCTGGGAGGCGGGCGAGTTTACAAAAACCGAGTAAAGAGGACCCGGTCAACAGTTATGCTATATAAGGGCATCGATTGTCAATGTTATACTCATTCAAGTTAAATGCAGTGTTGCAGTGTTTTGTTTCATCTTGTGACATAACCTAAACTCTCTGCTTCTGTAATGCTTTGGACAAAACTAGCAAGACAATGAGAATGTTTATGGCCACATTACTTTGGACTAGGTGCATAGAGTTGTATACTGTACCATGGACAAATCAATTCCAGATGGCCAGAGGGTGTGCATTATTTTCAGATACCCACACGGCTCTGACGTGGCCTCATCACTTTTGAATCAACACTCATAGCTGGAAGGCTGCTGCATGGTTTCAGCTCATACTAGGCTTCAGCTTCTACTACTTGTTGGATTAGTAAAATAACGTTTATTACAATATTGACAAGGACAGTGCCAACACACAGTTTCCATTTAAAGCAAATACAAATAATTTGAACCGTGGTGATGGTATACATGAGAGGCAAATCCAGGTTATCAGCCTATGTGTCATGCAATCATTTTCAATAACTGCATGCCCCCTTGTGGATTATCACTTGCCTATTCAAGAACTGTTTAAAAGGTCTAATCCAGAAAAAAACTGCCATTGGAAAAAATCATATTTTTAAATATTTGGCCTTATTTATGAAGATAGTAGGATATGACTAAACAGTACTCACATGCCATATGTAGCCTACATTAAGAGTTAGTGGTCACTTATGAGGCTTCAGCAGTATGAGTTAGACAAATCAAGTGACCATTGAGTGTAGGTTTATTGCTAATATAATACTGCCTGTTGTGTTTTATATTGGTCTTGTGTTGAAGTATGTTTTTCCTTTTATTTGAATTGTGTTTTCTGTAGCGCTGCTCTTGAAGGTTGGACTAAGGGCTTAATTTCAGTTATCGCTAGGGTATGGTTTGATGCCACAAAGATGACTTGTTGAAGTGAGGGTAGTGATCTGGAGCCTTCTAGTGGGAAAATGGGTATCAAAAGAACAGGCCGTAAAAGTTAAAACAATGACCCAAAAGATGCTAAAATGGGGGAGATCTGCAGATTTGGTGATAATTCTGCGTGGATTTAGTCATTGGACCCAGCATTGAGGTTAGTGGAACCACAAATTGATGGGAAAAGACTTTGACACCAACAGCAAATTTGCCTGTATCTACGGACTTCAGAAGTATTTCTCTGCTGCAGCTCAGCGAGGAACCACAGACCAGAGGAGACAAACCTCATTCCAGCTTTAGCTGAACATTAGAATCCATTTTTAAACAGGACTGTGACTTTTGAATCCCATCCTTTTCAGTGTAGTTGCACAGGCTGTTATCATGAACCATTTGTACACATAGCAATGAAAAGTAATGCACTGTAATTCGTATGTATTTCACGTATTTATTACTATAAGCTCCACAATGACTGCCACTGTATAGCAGTTCCGAGATCTGCATAGGAAGTAGGTCAGGGTGGATGCGTGGGTCCTAAAATACAGGGCTTTCAAGCAGGGGAGGGGAGTTTATGTTCTGGAAGAAGTTAAGGGGAAAACATAACACTTTCACCCAGGAAATGGATGTTTGTGTCCTGGGACTACTACTTAAAGATGCAGTAGGTAAGACTTATAAAACTAACTTTCTGTCATATTTGTTGAAACTGACCCTATGTTCTAGTAGAACTACATGAAGCAGGTCATTTAAAAAAAATCCAGATCCTCTTCTCCCTTGTGGGGGGAGGGGCTTAGGAGACCGTTTTGGGCTTTAGCGGAAAGTGGGGAGGGTCTGAGGAGTTGTCCATGTTCACATTTTTTGGCTAAGTCCTGGATCTTCACAATCCTATCTACGGCACCTTTAAGTGGACCAGTGTTTTAACACAAACCACAATCTTTTTTCTAATCTTGACTGGACGTTTTGGTCGTCACAGCATGACGGTCACCTTTAGTCGGGTAAACTTACCTGCAACGGCCGCTAAACTTAACTGTCATGCCGTAATTTCGTAGGATATCATATGAATTGTTTTGCATAAGTTATCATACAATATCATACAAACACTTTAATTAGAATGCGTTGAGTCACACTATGAAGAGACTGCTTCCAAGGCCAGCATGTATAAGAGGATTGATTACAGTGACCAACAAGTCTCTCAACATACATATGACATGTGACTATTGCATTAAAGGTCCCATGGCATGAAAATTTCACTTTATGAGGTTTTTTAACATTAATATGAGTTCCCCCAGCCCGCCTATGGTCCCCCAGTGGCTAGAAATGGCGATAGGTGTAAACCGAGGCCTGGGTATCCTGCTCTGCCTTTGAGAAAATGAAAGCTCAGATGGGCCAATGAGGAATCTTCTCCTTATGAGGTCATAAGGAGCAAGGTTACCTCCCCTTTCTCTGCTTTGCCCGCCCAGAGAATTTGGCTGACCCATGAGAGAGAGACATCATGGCTTTCAAACGAGAAAAGTGGCAGTTGGTCAAGGCCACACCCCCACCCTCCACCTTGCCCCCCTCTCATCTTCAATAGCATTTAAAGATACAGACACAGAAATGGCACATCCTAAGGAAAGCTCATTGTGGTACTGGCTCTAGTGGCTGTAATTCTGCACCAAGGCTGAATTTCGGGAAAGAGACTTCAGATACAGTATTAGGGGACCACTAAGGTCTATATAAAAGAGACATCAGATACAGTATTAGGGGACCACTAAGGTCTATATAAAAGAGACTTCAGATACAGTATTAGGGGACCACTAAGGTCTATATAAAAGAGACTTCAGATACAGTATTAGGGGACCACTAAGGTCTATATAAAAGAGACTTCAGATACAGTATTAGGGGACCACTAAGGTCTATATAAAAGAGACTTCAGATACAGTATTAGGGGACCACTAAGGCCTATATAAAAGAGACTTCAGATACAGTATTAGGGGACCACTAAGGTCTATATAAAAGAGACTTCAGATACAGTATTAGGGGACCACTAAGGCCTATATAAAAGAGACTTCAGATACAGTATTAGGGGACCACTAAGGTCTATACAAAAGAGACTTCAGATACAGTATTAGGGGACCACTAAGGCCTATATAAAACAGACTTCAGATACAGTATTAGGGGACCACTAAGGCCTATATGAAAGCATCCAAAAAGCAGCATGTCATGGGACCTTCAAGATAGGCTTCATAAAGTGTGAACCTTTCCTTTATATGAAAGATGATAATATGCTGACAGTAAACTGAAAGTAGTGTTTTTGCTAAGATGCCTGAATGTTAGACAAATGTGTCGTTTTGTCCACTCTTTGCTAAACTTTTCTTGACATTGTAAATGTAAACCAGATTTGAAAACATATTTTGATGTTATTGTATGTCTTGATAAAGCAAACGCTACATTGCTCAGTGTATATGAATTGTATTTTCGTACAATGCTTTTTTTTTTTGCTGCAAAGTAATATGTCAAGGTGAGCTGGACGGACATAGATCAGCACAATTTACAAAATAAGAGAAGATTTTAGTGAAAATAAATATAAATGTATAAATTAATGTAAAAATAAATGCATTTCTTTTTTTCAGTTTTCTCGATCCCTGGTTGATACTTCAGGACACAGAACTATTTGAGTTTAGCCTGAACTAGCGCCACATTATTCTGTATAACCTGCAGTAGGACAATCCAATGACTACGGGGATTAGTGAACAGTGCTGTCACAATGCTAAAAAATAGAGGACCAATGACACTTGAAAGTGGACGTCCGTTGTCTGAAATCTCAGTGCTTTGGAAATTCCAAATAATAAATAGGTTTCCACAAATGAAAGTATTTTATTCTTTATACAATAGAGCTATAAATGAATGATCACTTATATACAGCAGAGTGAAGCTACAGTATACTTACATAAACTTCTGGTTAATGTTCAATCAAATTCAGATTTTATTTTCCAATATTCAAGCCGTAACAGGGCAATCGTAGGCAGTATTCATTTGTTTAGCACTTTTCTTTGTGGCTCACTTTATAGTGAATTTCATGACCACATACAGTATATTTTCAAAAGGGATTTTTTCCGAAATATAAATACAGGTATTTGATGATTTTATTAGATATCTTTATCATTATTTACAAAGCCTTGTTATTACCTGCTTCTCTGAAAAGCATCTTCTAAGAGCTTATTATGTTCTTGACTCAGCTGACCTAAAACAGCATTGTTTCTGTTTGTTTGTATGCTTCTTTGTTAAATTATAGCTTACAAATCTCAAGGTTGCTTGCTGATGTTTAAACATTCTGTGAAAAAAAAATCCCTGACATGGCTTTTTGGGGGCTTATTCAGGCTCTTTATGACTAAATATGCAGGGACTTTATACTTTGTATTCCTTGTGCAAGTATTAAAGAGATGAGTGCAACAATAAAAAATATATATGAAGAACCCTGGCTAGCTTTATTTGTTGGGGTATATGAGCGTGGTGTGTCTATGAAGAGATTATTTGTGTGCAAAGATAATATTTAAGCATGAGGGTGTCACAGGAGGAAAGTTGCTGAATTGGCTCATCCTCTGGGGACAAGGGCATACGCTTTTAGAAAAGTCCATAGGAAAATGGGCTAATATACCGTGTTAATATGAAGGAATTTTCTATAAAAAGAAATTTCACAGGTGCTTTTCCATATTGCAATTTTTTGGATCAACAGAAATGTCTGTTAAAGGTACAGAGGTTATACTGTAAATCTATAGAAGTTTCTGCTTTTGGATTTTTGGATAGTTTTATTTTGTTTCTGTTGACTTTGAATGAAGTCTATTTTACGTTGCAAAAATGACTTTATTTACATGGAGTCAGGTGGGTTTAGCGAACGCAATTTCGCGGATGTTTTTATGTTTAAAAAAAGGATCTTACTCTTTAACAGAAAGGTCGATCTCCTTAGAAATGCTTTCCATAATGTCAGACACTTAGAATATTAATCAGAGTCTGTCAGCGGCAAAACGAGCACTTTTGTGAAAGTAAATACAAGCTGGCGAATTGCCCTATTAACTTACATTGTAGCTTGTTTCTCCACTGCCGACTGCAGCGATCTCGCTTAATACTGGACCAATGTCAGAGATTGTTGTTCCCGTTAGTCACTTAGACACAAAAACATAGAAAAATAGGATCCATGTTGAAAGAAACGGTAGTTACCCTTTAATGTTTGACCTGCTGTTGGTGGTGCTAGATGAATGTTATAATGTTTCCTGGGAAGAACAATGTCATTTGGTAAGAGTTCTAGGTGAAATAGAGACAATGTTCAGCCATTTGAGTTACGTTTAAGAAATAACAGCTTCATGTTCATCATTTATTTATTATTGGGAACTTTGTCCTTCATATATGTTGAATCATATGTTTGCATAGACAATTTGGACATTTTTCCACATTCAGCTGAGCGGCTGTAAACTGTGATAGGTGCTTACGACAGCTTTGGTAATAACTTTCCTCTTCACCTGTGTTTACTGAATACAGTACAAGTTGGCTGATTTATTGGTTCCTACCCTGTTGAACTTCTTTTCAAAGTGTAAAAAAAAATCTCGGAGTTATTATTGATAAGAACGATGGACAAAACTAGAAAAATAAGACCCAAGTTTCGTGATGAATTATTTAGACTAATATTAAAGGAAGGACAATCACAGAAGGGTCAACGTTCAGTCAGGATACTGTTTCGAAACATTTCAATTTCTTTTTCAAATGCTAAAAAATTTTACAAAACACCCCAAATTCAATAAAAGTAGAGAGCCGATCTTCTGTTGTACTTTTGAAGCGTGTTGTGTGGATTCATCCGTCCATGTTATTTTTGGGTAATCAAAATGAGGTCGTTAAAAAGAAACCCATATTTCTGATATACACATTTAGAAAACGGGTCAAATTTGACCCGAAGACAACACAAGGGGTTAACTGGGCTAATGTAACAGAAATATAGGTTAACTAGTTTAAGAACAGATTGGAATATTGGTACAAGACATTAAACATTATAGTATGATACACCAGAGATAAAAAAAGAAAAAAAGTAGTAATTACTTCTGAAATTTTCTATTTGTTATTATTATATTAGCAGTGAAAGAAAAGTGTCCTTTAATAACAGAAATATAAACTGTAGATACATTTTACAAGACATTATCGTAGTTAATCATACATTTGCAATAGTGTTTATAAATGCAGCCAGGAACCCTGTGTTTCCCATTACGAACACCACTAGCACCATCTTCTTGACTTTAGATCCCTGAAAGAAGAATCAATAAAGAGAACTATGTAAGAGAAGCAGACAACGAATAAAGCAAGAAAAAATAGAAAGTGAGGTGTGTCTTTACCAGTCTCACCTCTCTATGCTGCTGCATCTCCAACTGAGCAAACAAAAGGCTCTCTTTGTCGTCACCGTTGTGGTTTCCTGTGGATACATACAGAATGCAATATTTAGTCCGATATGTTTGATAGAGAATTATTCAGAAAAATTATTCAGACAACAAGACACAAGAAGAGCATGCTCTGATTCACTGACCGCATCTCTTCGGACTCCATGCATGTTTTGAATTATGAATACCAACCGTTGTACTTCCAAAAGGCGATTAAGAGTCCCTTTGTTTAGATACAACAGGCTCAAGAACCAAAATCTGTGTGCTGCCAATAAAGACCTGGATCTGAGAACATCATCATGTCTGTTGATATGTCTTCACGTTTGTACTATATGTGTAACTGTTGTCTAGCTCTGTGTGCATTTCTCTTTTTATTTCTTCTTTTTGAGCGGAGCTGCTCGGAGAACGCAAAACGAATTTCAGTGTACAATCTGAAAGTAAAGTATCCTATCATTTATGGTTTTAGTTTAAATAAATCTTTTTTTCAGGAATATTGCAGAGCAGAACACCTGCACATTATGGGGGTGGTGATGGCGCAGTGGATATGACACGTGCCTTTGGAGTGGGAGATCTGGGTTTGATTCCCACTGCGATACATCAACCAATGTGTCCCTGAGCAAGACACTTAACCCCTAGTTGCTCCAGAGGCGTGTTACCTCTGACGTATATAGCAATTGTAAGTCGCTTTGGATAAAAGTGTCAGCTAAATGACATGTAATGTAATGTAACATTAGTAGCCTGGTCCTACCAGACTCTGGTCCATTAGTCTGGTCCTACCAGACTCTGGTCCATTTCATTAGTACAGAGAGTCTGACAAGTGTTAACTTCCTTGAAGGCGGGTCCTCTGTTGAAGTTTCAAACTATTGGATCTGCCAGAACCAATCGCTAACGTTTGGTTGGGACGTCGGCTTAGCATCGCTAGCGTTCGCCTTTACCACTAACAGAGCGAGCTGGAAAATCTAACTTTCTCCACCGTCATAACGGAACTACAACTCAAACTAGCGCACGACCTCAATGTCATCGTTCTCAGCCACTCCCTCTGTTCTCTGATTGGACCGGTAAAGATTGGCCGGAGAAACCCCAAGAATATACCACAAACCCAGACGGAGTACTGAAATTGAGCGAAAGTACGTAGGAGGGCAGAGCCCGGCTAGTACATTAGTACATCATGGTGAAAACACAGTGTTCCCACTGCTGGCCCTTTAAATGAGGGTAGAGTTCATATAAGGTCCGTCATTAAAATACTAGCAAAGAGAGATGACATTTCCAAGCTATTTAGCTGCCACATTCACACACACATAAATACACCCACCACTGACAGACACACACACCCACCACTGACACACACACACCCACCACTGACACACACACGCCATAATCATTTTAGTTTTTGGTCATAATGCGTTGGAACAGAACAATTGATTTTCTCATTGCAGATAGCACTCTCCGCTAATTGAAACAAACACGTAATACCAGCTGTTTGCTCCAGGCATTTAGAACTAATCTACAGCCAGCAGAAGAGAAAATTAAAAACATATATTGAAGAGTGCCCTGGTGGCATGGGTGTTTTGGACGAACACCGCTGCACTAGCGGGTCCTACTGGCTGATCAGGGTGCCTGCACAGAGGAGGGCGGGATCTGCATACAGTGCATCATCACTGCACTTCAATACAGGTGCAATTTTAGCCCTTTTTTAGAGGTGCTGAAGCATCCCTAAACTTGATCCCTGCACCCCTAAAAAAAACTGTTAAAAAAAAAATAAAAAATGTGTTAATCTGCTAAGGAATATTACATGTCATTTAGCTGACACTTTTATCCAAAGCTACTTACAATTGCTATATATATACCCCATGCCAATCTCTAGGTATGGTGACGGGTATGTGATGATGTGGGGGGGCTATTTTAATTCCAAAGGCCAAGGGAACTTTATCAGGATGCATAGTATCCTGGATCCATGAAATAACTGGCCTTTAAAAATAAAAATCTGCCTGCCTCTATGGGCATTTAACATAGGGGTGTACTGCCTTTTGTTGCCAGCGGTTTAGACATTAATGGCTGTATGTTGAGTTATTTTGAGGGGACAGCACATTGACACTGTTATACAAGCTGTACACTTAATACTTTACATTGTAGCAACGTGTCATTTCTTCAGTGTTGTCCCATTAAAAGATATAATGAAATATTTACTAAAATGTGAGGGGTGTACTCACTTTTGTGAGATACTGTATATATATATATATATATATATATCAGAGGTCACACGCCTCTGGAGCAACTAGGGGTTAAGGACACTAGGGACACATTGGTTGATGTATCGTAGTGGGAATTGAACTCAAATCTCCCACACCAAAGGCATGTGTCACATCCACTGTGCCACCACCCACAGCATATATATATATATATATATATATATATATATATATATATATATATATATATATATATATATATATATATATATAAAATTCTCAAAAGTAATTGATACTGCTTTTCCACAGATAAATATCTGATTTCATATGTAATACCACCTCAGCTTTGTAGTAATGGCCCTGTGGCTCAGCATTAAAGCATTCAAGTTCTCTCAGAATTGTTGGGGTCTTTCTAGTTACATAATTCAGTGTTTCCCCTACCAAGATGGTCCACTATGATGTTAAAATTCAGTCAGCACAGTAGAATAATGTTTTAAAGAAAAAAACATGACGTTAAAAGGGTTCTAGGCACCCTTAAAGCTTTGATCCTAGAATCGCCCCTGGTTCAATGTATCTAATTTGCTCGAGGGGGGTAAAGTAAGTCCTCATAAATCTTTCACATTGAGTTCTACTTAGATTAAACTTTGTCAAAATGCAATTCCATTTGCAGTCCATTTTCAGTACAGCCGTTTCGTTTGAACTTTTTATTTTTTTAAGTCGGACATCGTGCACCACCGTCGGCTGTACTACCTCTACTCCGCAGTCTGTAGGAATGGTTTTGGAGCAGCAGGTCTGCCAGCACGATCCACAGCAGCC
The DNA here is from genome assembly GCF_010015445.1 of Perca fluviatilis. Classification (NCBI taxonomy): domain Eukaryota; kingdom Metazoa; phylum Chordata; class Actinopteri; order Perciformes; family Percidae; genus Perca; species Perca fluviatilis. The sequence goes on along the minus strand of NC_053133.1, from coordinate 3,931,059 downwards.
ATCCAGTCAGCACTGCAGAAGACCAGGGGCTGGGTAACGGCAGCGTCTGCTGGGCAACACCCAGGAACACACACCCCACTGGGAGGGAGAGAGGACCAGGCAGTGTTTGCATCAGGGGACACACTATACATTGTGATGCACTGTTAGACATTGCTTCATGCTACGATTGACAAAAGAAGAAATCAATTTTTTTTTCCTCAAAACATGAAAGATCACATACATTTTTCATGGCATGAAAACAGTGTATACAAATATGGTGTCTGGTGATATTCTTTATTCAATTTATCAACAACAAATCCCATGTTTAGACCCGAACCAACAATGAATGTATCCTACTAACAATCTGTATCCAAAACCTGATATATAGGAAAGTATGCGATAACGTTGTTGAATATTGCGATAACGATATTACTTGCGATAAATAAAGTGAACTCAGTTTTGTCTTTCAGCTGCTTTCAGTATTCTGCTAAAAAAAAGGCAGGAAGGAAAAGGAAATAATTTCCAACATTCTTTTATTGAACATAAAAGGCACTATTAACAATAGAATGACAGTCCCATTTTAAAGTGTTTAAAGTTAAAGCTTGAAAGTTTTCTACTCATATTTTCTTTCAACTAACACAGTTAACAATGTTTTTGGCGATGTGTCGCAGCCTTTCGCGGTGTTTACTGCGCCAGTTGATATCGTGATAACGATAAAAAAGCGATAGATAGTGCAGCCCTACTTAAAACACATCAATGAGTCACACTGTTGCCCTGGGTAACATGTTCCTTCATTAACATGAACACACACACACAGTAGTTTATTTTGACTCCATCCCACAGAGACACTGTCCTGTGGCCACAAATACTTATTAGAGCACCAAACAAATGGACTATTTCCTTCTGTTTGAGCACGGTTTGTTACAAAACTACAGTGACCAGCTGTTTTAGGAAATTACAGAGCCATCAGAGTAGACTGAATTGCTAACATGTTTTGCTAAATAATGTTTTTCTAGGATTTCCATGAACTGCTATAAAGCGTGGACATACTGTAGGGTGCCATCACAAACAAATCAGTGGAACATATTCACTACGATATCTGCTACAAATGTCACTATCAGGTGTGACTCACATCCAGTTGTGCATGATTCATTCAAAATGCTTTCAGTAAATAGACCCTGAAAGATTAGATCTTCTCAAAAAAGCATTCTAAGTGCAACTGTGATTCTGGATGTACAGTGTAAGGTACATGTGAAAAATCTGGCCCCTCGCAGATTTTGATCCGGCACGCATATCAATTTAGGTTCAAAATAAATTTTGGCCCACGAAGCTTCTGTCACTTTTTCCAAAGATTTTGCACTTCTTTTAGATACTTAAGGCGTATTTTTCGATGTTTTTGACAATTTTTTTAAAATGCTTTTGCCACTTTTTCCTGACGTCTTGTGCACTTTTTCTGACGTTTGTGGCACTTTTTTTTTAAGACAATTTTGTCGCTTTTTCCAGTGTATTTGTTGCTTTATACAGTCAACATATTTGACTTTTTCCTCTTAAATAAAAGCATGTCAATAAACTATACATGTCTGGCCCTTAATGTGATTCTCATTTTTCAGTCTGGCCCTTAGTGAAGTTGAGTTGAGGCCTGGCTATTGTGGGGGACTGAGATCATATTGTAAGCAACTGTCATTCCAAACAATTGCATTTTGCCATCATACTCCATGGATGTGTAACAGATCATGGCAAACAAGTCTTGTCATGTCATCATCCACACTTTGAGCAGCAGCAGTAATCACACGCTGTTTCTCCAGAAAAATATACTCTCCAATTACTATTCTTACCAGCGAGTATCTGGCCAGCAGTGCCAGTTACCAAGTGCACCCAGTTGAAGATCCTCCTCCTGCAGATGCAAAGAGATAGGACCTGCTATGATTTCAACTAATGTGGATAGATTTAAAAAAAATCCCAATGCTGCTTCTCTCAGGACTAAGTAAGGACAAAAATCCACAGATTTTGAGACAGCGATAAGCAAGTCACGGAGTAACTAAAATCTGGTTTCAGGTCTTACCTGGGGGACTCCGGGGCTGGCCTGAGAAATCCCACAATTAGCTGGATGACAGACAGAGCCATGACGGTGCAACCGATGTAAGGATGAGAGGCTGCATGCTACGAGGACAGAGAAGACGAGAGCAAACACAGAGGGACAGGAGCTGCAGTACCGTGTCTTTAGATATAAGCAAGAAAATACCCAAAAACACTTGTACTACTTGTAATATTGATGCACATTTAAAGTCATATTTTAAAGTTAAAGTGTGAGTTCCAGGGACAGCAGGACAGTGTGATGATGTGTCTCCCCCCCTCGCCCACACACAGACACACACACACACACACACACACACACACACACACACACACACACACACACACACACACACACACACACACACACACACACACACACCAAGGCAGGCCTGCTTGATTCTTTCGGGGAATGACTGTAAAGATTTTTTCAAAGAATATGTTTACAGCGTTTCTTCTCTAACTCAACGTTTTTTAGGCCAGGGACCCCTTAGCTGAAAGAGGGAACGAGCGGGGACCCCCTACTGTATATATTGTATGCAATTGAGTCGATATTGAACTGGGCCAAATGGATTAAAATAAATGGTTATTATTTATACATCATGTTTTAACGTTAAACATACATTTGGAAGGCACAGTGAATCCTTAAGCTTAACAGTTTGGCTATCATAGTAGCTACCTTACCTTTACTAAGCCTGTATTTGCTATTAATATGTTGGATTCATATTAATGTATATTTTCAGATATATTAAAATGTTTGAACAAAGAAACTTTCAAAAAAAAAAAAAATTTCAACATAGTTTGGCAACCAAGTAACTCTGAGGACCCGCTAGGGGTCACGGACCCCCTGTTGAAGATCTCTGGTTTAGACATTATGGCTGATAATCAAAATCCTTTTGGAGAAAATTAATGGGATTTTTACTTCCGGAACCACACTGTTGAGCTCCATTGGTGACTGTGAGTCGGCTACAGGCTGCTTATGACTAAGCAGTCCAGCAGAAAAACCTGCAGCCATTCTGTTGGTCGTCCTGAAAGCTCATCCTCTGTGGTGAGTCAGGATGAGCAAACGCTCGGTCGGATTCAACACGTGTCGGTCACACCGCGGAACAGAACTGTATGTGATTAACACGGCTGAGTCACTCACACACACACACACACTCACACACTAGAGTAGTTTGAGCCTAGTTTTTTTATAGTGAGAGAGATATATGGTGTCAAAGGCTGAGAAGAGGACAGAACAGTTACACGAGTTAGCAGCTAGAAGGAGGTCATTACTTGTTCTAAGCCATCGGATTCTGACCTGTGAAGAGCTCTTAAAACCAGACTTGAATTTTTCAAAAATGCCATTTTCAAGGATTTGAGAAAAAAATGGGAGTTTCAATTCAATTCAATTAAATTTATAGTGTCTAATCACGACGGGAGTTATCTCAGGACACTTTACAGGTGGAGTAGGTCTAGACCACACACTATAATTTACAAAGACCCAACAATGTCCCACAAGCAAGCATTTGGTGCAACAGTGGCAAGCAAAAACTTCCCTTAAACAGGCAGAAACCATGGACAGAAGCAGGCTCGAGATGGGCGGCCGCTGCAGGTTGAGACACTGATACAGATATACAAAAATTTTGGAGATTGGTCTGTAATTATAATAACTGATAATTGAAAGAATGCTGGGGCCAATGGTGCCTATAACTTAATAAGGTGCTTAGTTAGAACAATGTCGAGAGAACAGGTGGACGTCTTCATAGAAGAGATAATGTGATGTAATTAAAGGAATTTAGAAGTGCATTGTTTTCAGAGAACACTATTTACAGTTTTTAGCTCTGATGTCAAATACTTTGTCTCTAAAGAAGTTTAGGAAGTCCTCACATTTAGAGACTTTAGAGACACTTAATATCTGATTAAAAATCAAAAACATTTAAAAGGTACTCTGGGGTTATGACAGTTTCAGTCAATAAGATTGGTCAGGGACTGAGCACTGTCCAAGAGTTTAACCCTTGTGTTGTCTTCCCATCGACAATGAACTTGTTGTCCTTCCGGGTCAAAACTGAAAATGAGCTTTTCGGCTTTTTTTTGTTGACATTTTTTTCCCTTTTTGTCGATGCTTTATACGCTTTTCTAAATGTTTTTGTCACTTTTTTCAATGCTTTTTTTAAATTCATGGTCAATAAACCTAATTTATATGATATTATACCAAATGTTTTTGTCAAAAAAAAAAAAGCAGAAATTATGAATTATTTTATGACATTATACCAAATTTTTAAGTAAAAAAAAAAGCAGAAATTATGAATTATTTTGATTAAACACAAAATTGAATGTAAATAAAAAAAATTTAAAATGTTGTTTGGGTTCCATACAACGAACATCCATATTTCTCTCTGAGATGTAGCGGAGTAGAAGTAGAAAGTGGCATGAAAAGAAAAGACTCAAGTAAAGTACAAGTACCGAAAGTGTGTACTTAAGTACAGTACTTGAGTAAATGTACTCCGTTACATTCCACCACTGGATAGGGCATTTACTGATCGTTGGAAACCAAAGGATTCAGTGAAATTCATAAAATCATGGGTCATGGCGCCAGGGCGACAGCAAATGTTGATGTTGAAATCTCTGAGAAGGACAATATTGCTGTATTTCGGGACCATTTGGGAGAGGAGACCAGAGAACACACTGATACAATCAATATTGGCCTCAGGGGGTCTGTACACTAGTAAGCAGAAGACCGGTGGGATGCTGTCTTTCACAAAGCTAAAAATTCAGAGGATGAAAAAGGGTCTATAGAGATACTGGGGCACTTTAGGACATGTTTGTGAATTCCTGCAACCCACCAAGTTGTGCATGTGACCTGGGTAGATGAAAGGGGGAGTAGCCTGAAAGAGTGGCTTCAATGCGAGGGGAGAGGTGATCGTCTGTAAGCCTTGACTAAGTGATAAAGAAGCAGTTTATATTTTGGGACACCATAAAGTCTTCACAGATAAATGATCTGTTTAGCTAAAACTAAACTAAAATTGACCATTCTGTATATATTTGCCTTTAAAACTGGGACTCTACATGCTAACACACTGGGTGCATTGGGGTGTAATGCCCCCCACACCCATACCCACCCACCTACTGTATGTCATGTTTCAACCCTCAATCTGACAAGGTTTTCTAATAAGAAGAAAGTGTCTGCTTTGCATTTATGTTTTAAATGTATGATTACACTGAATACTTGTGGATTTCGACATTCAACCATCATACGAATACAAGAAGGGCCTGAGCCGGCTTTACTTCTTAAAGGTTGCTCCAGATGTTCTACCCAGATGTTGCAAGCACCGTCTGCTTTGCTGTGGTGTGTCAGGGTGATGGCATCAAAGCAAGGGATCCCAACAGAGTGAACCAACTCATTGAAAAGGCCGAGTCTGTAGTTGGCGCTAAGCTTGCCTCCATGGAGGAGCTGGTCAGAGGCAGAATGCAGGCAAAACAGCTGGCAAGTATGGCTCATGACCCCCCCCCACCCCCCTCCACAAAACACTAGACAAATTCAAGAGCACCTTCAGCAACAGACTTATTCAACCTGGCTGTTTAAAGGAACGCTACAGGAAATCATTCCTGCCTGCTGCCATCAAACTTCATAACTCATCTGCCCTTATGATCACTGTTAGTCTCTATCAACTCATCTGTGCCTATTAGACCTATGGTCAGGAAACTGGAACTTTAAGCTACCTCTTATCTTTTGCACCCCACACTCCAGAATAATTACCACTTACTTGTATACTATTGATAATATTTATTTACAATCATATCTAAATATTTGCCTCATGTCCTCTCTGCACCTTCTCTATGTATCACATTGTAAAGCTCTTTACTGTGCAATGCATTCCCACTGTATTTGTATCCCTTCTCTTAAAGTGCATTTGTGTGTTTTGTGATTAGATCGTATAGTATTGTACTGTATTAATAATATTTTATGGTGTTGTGACTGTTTTAGAAAGGTACCTGGGTGTCAAAAAGACACCTTAATTTCTTTAGTTCATAAAGTCATCAATCTATCTATCAAATCTTGATTATTAAGGATGACTCACGAGGTTAAGGGTTAAGCGTAAAGAATTTTGGGAGCTAGCATTAGCTAATAAGCCTACTAATGCATGGTTGGTGATTATGAATATTCAAAAGTGGTTTAATGTCGAAGGAAATTCATCAGACAAAAACAGAGAGACGTCCAGCTTGGAATGGAAAGAAAGACAAGTTGTGAGAGGAGGAGGGGAAGAAGTCACGATAGAAGGCCTCGCTTTTGCTAGAAGTCTTTATAGATGGCTAGTACATAAGCACACACACACACACGCGCGCACATGTACGCACGCATGAACACGCGCTCAGTCTGAGGTCCACCAACACACCATGACATGATGACACAATGAATTGTTGTGGAGATGGGGCGCGTGGGACTGACGCAGAGACACACAGCAGAAGATTCTGAGATGCCAAGAGCCAGTTCGACAGATGGAGGGACAGGTGGACCATCATGGAGGGGGTACACACACACACATACACACACACACACAGCGACTTACCTTGCTCCATCCCATCCTGTATATGAAAGGCAGGGTGAAGGCCACAGCCGTTAGGACCACAGCCAACACCGCCATGGTTCGATGGAGCTACAGAGCGAAGGAGAGAGAGGTAGACCAATCAAATACTTGATGAAGACTGGATCTCTATTGTCGGCGATAGAGAAAAGCAAACAATTTGTTTTTGAACATTATGTGAATTATTATGTTAATGACCACATCTCAGAGCATATCCCATTTTTGTGTCGTTGTGACACTCAGCGGTGTAGGAAGTATTCAGGTCCTTTACTTAAGTAAAAGTACTAATACCACACTGTAAAAATACTGTTACAAGTAAAAGTCCTGCATTGAAAATGTTTCGTAAGTAAAAGTATGTGAGTATCATCAGGAAAATGTACTTAAAGTATTAAAAGTTAAAGTACTTGTAGGCCGTTATATTGTTGGCTAGTTTCATTTATAATAAAACCTCATTTTATAAACTACATGTGTTTAGTGTGCAGGAATCTGAATGTTTAAAGTAACTAGTAACTAAAGCTGTAACAGATGAATGTAGTGGAGTAAAAAGTCCAATATTTCTCTCTGAAATGTAGCAGAGTAGAAGTAGAAAGTGGCATGAAAAAGAAAAGACTCAAGGAAAGTACAAGTACCTCAACATTTGTACTTAAGTACAGTACTGGAGTAAATGTACTTAATTACATTTCACCACTGCAGACACAGTCCCACCCATTTTTTGAAATCATTACTGTCTACCCCCACCTACACATTTTACCATGTTTTTGTCAAAAACACATCCAGAAAATCGGTCTTTCCACTCAGACACAGCTCTGAAGAGCGCCATGTCAGTGTTCATTAACAAATCTCTCCTGCTTGCTTACTGAGAGAATGTCCAAATCAATGACACGCCAAACCATATTTTCACTGCTACCTTGCACCCAGGCAGATTCAATAGGAGCGTGTGTGTGTGTGTGTGTGTGTGTGTGTGTGTGTGTGTGTGTGTTTGAGAGACAGATGGAGACAGAGGGTTTGAGATGGAGAGAGGAAGCCACAACCTGAGGGACTCACCACTATAAGATCCCAACATTACACATTGGTTTAGGATTGTACAGTAATTATATTGTACAAAACTGTACAGTATTATTCTGTGTTATGTAATTGTTTTGTAATGTAGTGTGTTGTATAACTATCAGTGCAGTAATGAATCTATGCGACACCTAGTGTATGTATTTAATATGTGATATGTACTATGTATGCATTTTCTGTAAACTGCTTTGGCAACAACATGTTTTCTTTGTTCATGCCAATAAAGTAAATTGAATTGAATTGAGAGGAAGAGAAGGTGGAAGGAGCGATGTTTCTGTAGTTTATTAATAACTCACTCTGAACGCTGCTTTGTCACTTTTTCACCCGCCCCCGAACCCGTGATATTTTCTAGTAAGCTGAAAGCAGGGTTATGTGTGTAAAAATGTGTGTGTAAACAAAGTCACCAAGATAACTGGCTAACAACATTATCTTTGAGACGACGGCCTCAGGTCTTGGTGATTCATAGTAGTTGAAATGAAATGAATTTTTGATTATCTTAAAATATGTGATCTGGGGCCAACCACTTCCTCCTGGTGAAATTACAAAAATACACCCATCATTTTTTTATCCTGCTAGTAGCTAGTATAGCTAGAAAGGGACATTAGTGACACCACAAACTAAAAACTCCCTAGCTCCCAAAAGGTTATGCCTAGAGGCCTGAAACTTTAAAGATGTGTTATTGACAAGATGTAGAAGGTAAATGTGGTGTTTTGCATAATGTGGCATAAAGCATGTCCTAGTCATTGTTATTCAAATATGACTTATTCTAGGCGAGGACCAAAAAAAGTATGTACTGATGTAGTGTAGGTTGTGTTTTACCTACATGCTAGAAAAGCACATTTCCAGAGCTAGACGATATTGGCTTTCAAATGAAGCCTCATACATGCATTCTGGCCCTGCAGTTCTTCTGTTATAAGCTTTTCCATTTGGGTATAGCAAATAGGCGAAAATCAAACAAAAAGAGGTAGATTTTAACAGGTTAAAAGGCTGCAGAATACAGGAAATGACATCTATTCTTTTAAACACTTTCCGGGGGAGGAGCCCCACAACCCCCATTAAGATTGTCCAAACCACATTTCCAATGCTTGCCACATGATATGTAGAGCTGGCTCAGGTTTGTTTTGGACCAGCTCTTAGTTGTGCTGTTATAGGTCTAGACTGCTGGGGGACTTCCTTTGACACACTGAGCTCCTATCTTCTTCCTCTTTCCATCTGTGTGCATTCATGTTCCAGAAATGCTAGTTACTAACTTAGCTCTGGGGAGTCCTTCTGTTTTCTTGCCTCGCAATTTTCCTTGGATTGGGGTGGCACCTAAATCATGGTTGCAGCCAGGGTTCGAAATGAGGGGGGTCTGGGGGGTCCCGGACCCCCCATAAGTCATTAGGGACCCCCTATAAGAATTAATTTTTAGATTTTGGGGGGTCCCCGACAAATATTTTTAACATTAAAAATGATTGTGAAAATTATAGGTCTTTAGTGACGTTTTATATAACAATAATTAATTTATTTCCTAGCGCGATTGGGCAGCAATCAGGGCAGCTAATAGCATCACAGATTGTTGTTGTGGTCCTCCGGCGCATACAGTACAGTCTATGGCGCGAACCGTATGTTATTGTTGGCGCCGCGGCAAAAACGAAACCTCACAAAGAGTGAAATCCCTAATGAAAATCCTGTTAGTGTTACCCGTTTATGTTTATATCTCCATAATAATTGCTTATTATAGTAAAATATTTGGAGTTGGTGTTCCTATATCAAAAGTTGCATTAACTAACTTAGATACCCAGTGTAACGTAATGATTAGAAGAGTGCGTTTGTCAACGTTTCTTGCTAGCTGTATGTGTATGAAGCATAGGTATGAAGCCAAATAATCTGCCAGCTAACAGCAGACATATAGCAGTTAGACTAGTTATTCAAAGCTAGCATAACAACCTAGTTGTCCAGTCAATGATTTTGAATAATGTGGTTACTATTGGATTATTGTCATTTTAATGACTTTCAGTCATGTTAGAATATATTACTTTTTTTTTTTAAATGTGTCCCTAAAGATTTTAGTTCAGGTTATAGATTGACTACTTTAAAACAAAGTAAACCATCTAATGTAGGTACAGTCTTTATAGACATCATTATTATTCAATCCAGCGGCTAGTTGTTTTACCAATTCCATTAACATAAGGGATGAGAAATGCCATTTGTATTTGATCAAACCCTTTGAAGGTGCATGGTGCTGCCATAATGAGTACACCTGGTGGATTTAGGTAACTTAGTTAACTACCTTGCTCAAGGAAAGAATGACCTGTTATCCACTTTGTCATGTCAGGGATTTATATAAGGTGCTGTAACTTTGTTGCTCCAGAATTAGAGGGTTACCTGTTAGATTATAGCCAATCCACTTCTCCAGACACCACTACAATACTGGGACTAGCCCAAACCATGAAAAACATCCCAAGACCATTATCCCACCTTCAAAATATGTCAATATAATTTTGCCTGCCGTATATAGTGTAGCAAGGTAGTCTTTAGTATTTTTTTAATTACATTTTAGGGGACCCCCCAAGAGTCCTAAGTCATTTCGAACGCTGGTTGCAGCTGCCACCGTGGTCCTGCTCAGCGCCCTGCTACACCCAGCTACGCTCTGCTGTGCCCTGAACTGCTACAACTATTTTCTAGTCATACAGTGCCTTGCGAAAGTATTCGGCCCCCTTGAACGTTTCGACCTTTTGCCACATTTCAGGCCTCAAACATAAAGATATAAAACTGTAATTTTTTGTGAAGAATCAACAACAAGTGGGTCCCAATTATGAAGTGGAACGAAATTCATTGGCTATTTCAAACTTTTTTAACAAATAAAAAACTGAAAAAGTGGGCGTGCAAAATTATTCAGCCCCTTTACTTTCAGTGCAGCAAACTCTCTCCAGAAGTTCAGTGAGGATCTCTGAATGATCCAATGTTGACCTAAATGACTAATGATGATAAATAGAATCCAGCTGTGTGTAATCAAGTCTCCGTATTAATGCACCTGCTCTGTGATAGTCTCAGAGGTCCGTGTAAAGCGCAGAGAGCATCATGAAGAACAAGGAACACACCAGGCAGGTCCGAGATACTGTTGTGGAGAAGTTTAAAGCCGGATTTGGATACAAAAAGATTTCCCAAGCTTTAAACATCCCAAGGAGCACTGTGCAAGCGATAATAATATTGAAATGGAAGGAGTATCAGACCACTGCAAATCTACGAAGACCCGCCGTCCCTCTAAACTTTCAGCTCATACAATGAGAAGACTGATCAGAGATGCAGCCAAGAGGCCCATGATCACTCTGGATGAACTGCAGAGATCTACAGCTGAGGTGGGAGACTCTGTCCATAGGACAACAATCAGTCGTATACTGCACAAATCTGGCCTTTATGGAAGAGTGGCAAGAAGAAAGCCATTTCTTAAAGATATCCATAAAAAGTGTCGTTTAAAGTTTGCCAAAAGCCACCTGGGAGACACACCAAACATGTGGAAGAAGGTGCTGTGGTCAGATGAAACCAAAATCGAACTTTTTGGCAACAATGCAAAACGTTATGTTTGGCGAAAAGCAACACAGCTCATCACCCTGAACACACCATCCCCACTGTCAAACATGGTGGTGGCAGCATCATGGTTTGGGCCTGCTTTTCTTCAGCAGGGACAGGGAAGATGGTTAAAATTGATGGGAAGATGGATGGAGCCAAATACAGGACCATTCTGGAAGAAAACCTGATGGAGTCTGCAAAAGACCTGAGACTGGGACGGAGATTTGTCTTCCAACAAGACAATGATCCAAAACATAAAGCAAAATCTACAATGGAATGGTTCACAAATAAACATATCCAGGTGTTAGACGAACAAAGCAGTGCAGACACGGAATCCAATCGAGAATCTGTGGAAAGAACTGAAAACTGCTGTTCGCACAAACGCCCATCCAACCTCACTGAGCTCGAGCTGTTTTGCAAGGAGGAATGGGCAAAAATGTCGGTCTCGATGTGCAAAACTGATAGAGACATACCCCAAGCGACTTACAGCTGTAATCGCGGCAAAAGGTGGGTACAAAGTATTAACTTAAGGGGGCTGAAATATTTGTTGCCCAATATTTCAGTTTTTTATTTGTTTAAAAGGTTTGAAATATCCAATAAATTTCGTTCCACTTCATGATTGTGTCCCACTTGTTGTTGATTCTTCACAAAAAATTACAGTTTTATATCTTTATGTTTGAGGCCTGAAATGTGGCAAAAGGTCGAAAAGTTCAAGGGGGCCGAATACTTTCGCAAGGCACTGTAGTTCTATTATCTTTATTGTTACCATAATTGCCACTGTTAGTCATACCAAGTGCTGTAATGATTATGCATCACAATTCTCTATATCTGTATCAGTGTCTCTGTGTCCCAACCGGCACCGGCAGATGCCCACCCACCAAGAGCCTGGGTCTGTCCGAGGTTTCTGTCTAAAAGGAAGTTTTTCCTCGCCACTGTACCTCCTCGCATTAAATGCTTGCTCTTGGGGGAATTGTTGGAATTGTTGGGTCTTTGTAAATTATAGAGTGTGGTCTAGACCTACTCTATCTGTAAAGTGTCTTGCGATAACTCTCGTTATGATTTGATACAATGAATACAACTGAATTGAATTAAATAATATTGGAGCTCTCACCTGGAACCACAGCTTTTGTCCCAGCAGAGTTGTGTCAGGCCAGCAGTCTTTGTAGTGGCGAGCAATGATGATGGCTGTGCTCACTGTCCACATCCAGACAGTCAGCATTAACACACCTGAGAGGACAGATCATATTAAGTGATTTTGTAGATATTTCAGGACATCTGAGCTTGGATTAATAGAGTTAATGAATGTATGCCCCAAAAGTATGGAGATGCAGTCTTTTTGGTTATATGCAGCGTTTAATGGGCCAAAACTGTTATGTTTGTTTGTTTGTCCTTAAAGAGCCCCTATTAAGCTTTTGTGGATTTTTCCAATCATTAAGTGTATTATATAGTTGTTTGTGTGTATGCAATAGATGTATAAAGTATTAAAAAAAAATGTCCCTCCAAATGGAGCTTTCCCTCCCATGGACAGCACTTTTTCTCAACTGCCTGAAAATGCCTTGTCCGCCTTCCTTTTTGAAACTCATCAATTAGTGATGTCACTGATTGAGAATGCCAGCCCAGTTTATCATCTGTGCTGCCCATTGGTGCTGCCTGAGCAAGCACAGCCCGCTCAGTGGCTTGTTTGAATTTGGTTGACCAATCACAACAGAGTGGGCCAGCTGACCAATCGGGCCATGAGCTCAGACCGAGTGTTTCAGATGGAGGCGCTGCAGCAATGGGCAGTATGAGAAACATATGTTATTTGAACATTTCCATCTATTGTTATTAGAGACTTGAGATTCCAACAAGTATTCATTGATATTTTGTTTAACAACTGAATACCATACCATCTTAAATAAAAACACACAAATCTATCATTGTTGTTCATTAGATTTCCTTGGGTTAGATTTCACACTGTATGGGGGATGTCCTCTGCAGGCCAATCAGTTGTCAGCATTTCTTTTTTTAATACAGGAACCAAAATAGTCTCATGTATAGGTCCTAACCTGGAAGTTCTTGAGTTATTGCAGCTGGTTTAGGATCAGATTGCTGCAGGGCTGTCCTTGACTAAAGAAATTCTTAGTCAGGCAAAAACAACACTTTAAATTAGAGTTGTTCCGATACCAATACAAGCAGGAAATGCGTCCGATACTGCCTCAAATGCTGGTGTCGGTATCGTTGAGTACGCACATAAGGCACCGATCCCATGCTTCGAAATTTAGCCCAGAGAAAAATCAACTTTAAAAGTTATTATGTTCGTTATGTTCTTTTACCGTTATGATTGCCTGTCAAGCTAAATAATGAAAGAAAGCATCCATTCTCTGTAGGTATTTGTTCATGTCTTACAAAGACTTTAACGCAATCATATCACAAGCTGATCTATACATACAGTTTTATATATATATATATATATATATATATATATATATTTTTTTTTTTTTTAACTTGTTGCTCGTCAAGTTCAGGTATTGTAATCAGTATCAGGAAGGAAAAAATGGTATTGGAACATCTCTACTTTAAAGGAAAAAGCATAAAACGATGACTTATTTTTGACTAAAGAAAATCGACTCAGAGGGGACAGCCCTAGTCTGCTGTGCCATACAATTATTTTTTCCTCACCTTTGACCTGTCTGAATTTGCCTTATTGGTGAAACAGTCTCTCTTGCTAGAAAAACAGGAATTGTACTATTAAACTAATTTCTCTGACTGAGACAACATCAGTTGGCTGACTTAAATGTAGCATGGTTGAGCCTGCAGGCGACCACAGGGGGCTTTATGCAGTCTGTGAAGATGTAATCCCGATCAGCATGAATAAAGTATTTGTAACAGTGGCACAGTTACTTCTCTGTGTTTTCCTTTCAGGAGGCAGTCATGTGGGGACACAGCCAGTTCGCGACTGGAAGGACACATTTGCGGCCTGGGAACTACTCAAAAGGTTAAAGTAATCATGGCTGTCCTTTGCTTTGGAACAAAACCAATGTATTGAAACATTTTTTTTAAACATCTTCATCAGACCATTAGTTCCTAATACTGTAGGTTTCTGCGAGTGTTACAAATTATTGTTTTAATCCTTATATGTTACTCAAATACAAAATATTTATTATATATTGTCATGATCTGGGCTTAGCCCAGGATGCAGCGACAGCACCCTTGCAATATAGATAGCCGAGATACAGGAAGGGGAGGAGCTTTACGCTTGAAGAATACAGAGTGTTGTGTTGTTTGGTCTGTCCAACACAGTGGTATTGTGAGATGTAATGAACATGGGAGTCAAGCCTTTAGTCTTTAAATTAATGGAGTTTTAGACTATTAGGACGCTTTCACAGCTATCGTTCAGTGACTCCTTACGATTCGGGGGTGAAGTTGCAGCAATGTTGCATTTTTCTTGTTCGGTTTGTTTTCACACTGCACTTCAGTCAAAGGCACCAAACACTGTAAACACAAGTCACAGTGTAGTGTTTCTAATAATTTAGAAGAAGGCGAACAATGAGCAGCTGACAGACAGCGAGTGAAGGAGAGAGATGATGATGTCACACAGACGACCAGTGATGTGTGGTCATATAAGGTTATGGATCTGAAAGTTATCATCCCTTAAATCATATATAAGTCCTTAAATTGTGTGCAAGGTTGAAATTGCAGGTTAGTAAATGCTCCGTTTTTGGTTCACTTCCTGTTTTTGGGTCGGATCGCGTTCTCACCTGAAGTGAACTGAACTCTAGTGAACTTGGAAGTGAACAGAGAACCGCATTTTGTGTTCCAGAATTGGTTTGTTTGATCAGCACCGAGTTGGGATGAGCTTTAACACCAGCCCAAACCAACCGGACTATCTGACCCAGCACCCTGGGGTTGGTTTTAAACGGACCAAACAACACAGGTGTGAAAGCATACTAGACCGATATATCAGCAAACGTTTGTCAACCAACCATGGAACTTGAGCAGCAGGGGGGAGCGGGAGCCAACCAGATCCTCCGGATATCCGGTGATCGCCTTCTGATTGGTGGAGATCAGAGGTTGCCGTTGGTGTCTGTGGATTACACCTGCGGAGGACAAACTTTTGACAGCTCTGCACTATATTTGCACTAAACTTCATTTTGCACACACACAAAACATTAACACAAATTCATGTTGAACTCAGTGTGAGGTGTATTTTCATCCTATTTTATCTGATCATTCTATATAACATGTATTTGAGCTTTATCTGAACATTTAGGACTGGTATCTAAGATTCGACAGGAGACCTCATATGAACTTTACTTTCAGAAGACACCTCTCTGGAAACATCTGGCATGCGTTATCAGTGGGGCCTCGAGACAAGGCCAGTTGGCTTTTAGCCATTGGTCAAAGTATTGTTTCCTCCCCCATCTATGTTATAGAATATATACCATGTTCAAACAAAGAAAGCCAGAGTGACCACTGGAGAATTGGGAAAACAGGTCCTCTCCGAGCTCTGCAGGGCTTGTAAATTGATGCTGAATTCCTTTGATGTAAATAAACCTTTATAATCAAGAAACAGTGTCAGCGGATTCCTCACCACACAGCATTGCACCATCGCTACCAACTACACTACAAGTGTAAAAATGTTTTCCAGCAGTCGTTGAAGAGGAAGGAATGTGAGCTATTCTCAGATGTGACTCAAGCAAGTATTCTCATTGGCAGTCAAAACTAGTCCGATTGGAATTCACATGACCCGAGGTGTGAATAACAAATTTGGTTTTAACACAGGTCTCACTCTGCCCAGAAGATTACTGTATTTGGGATGATTATCATAATACAATAATGAAAATTTCATTTAATGTTATAGGCATTTAACCATTTAACACTCACCCCCAAGAGACACTATGTATTACAAATTGGCACTTCAGCAATTTAGTATTGCGATTCCTTAAAGTTAGGGGGCTCACAAGAAACAGATTAAAACAGTAGGTTAATGGACAAAATGGAAGCAGAGGCTGAGATATCCTGACTGGTAAACTAGGTTTATGGTCACAGCGGTGTTACGGGCATGAGCAACGTGAGCCATAAAATGACCTCACCACGGCTGTCATTTCCAGCGCGGTGCGTGGTCGTGCGTGCACCTCTGAAGTTTTGTAACTACTAAGTTTTTTCCTCATATGACAGGCTTAAAGTTTCTTGTCATACCTTGACAGTTTTGACTGCTGACTCTGCAGTCATCTTCAGAAGCATCACGCGATGTTGCCGTGGTGCATACTGTGGGTGTGATATATTTAGTTTGCGTCATTCCACCACAGATGGAATGACGCTGTGCTCCCCCCACCTGCCGGTCCCCCAGACAGCAGGGAGAGCCTAAAAATAAAAGTATACCGAAAACCAACACACAAGACCCTACAACACATTAAGGCTGGGATTGGACAGATATTTAGAAATGATGGACGGGTTCGGGCCGGGCCGGGTTCGGGCCGGGCCGGGTTAGGGCCGGGCCGGGTTCGGGCCGGGCCGGGCTCGAACGGTCACATCAGCGCGGCAGCCTAAGGCATTAGACATTTTAAATTTAAAACAGCTTATTATGTAATGGGCCTGTTTCACTTGATGCAAAGGTTCGTTTTTGTGATTAAAATAAATTTAAGATATTAACCTAACATCTGTCTTCCTCTGTGCAGAATTGCAGAAATGTGTTTATAGCTTTAATTGACCACGAAACACGTGCACATCAGGCAGACTGCATGCCGCAGCGCATTGAACGCTCAGAGCGCAACGATGGAAGATGTTAAAAAAAAAGTTGGCCTCAGGAGATTTTAAAACCACCGAAAATGAAGGAAAGTCTACTGTGTGTAAGTATTTCCACATAGTTGTCAAGGCATATGTTAATTTTATTTCAATTATATGATGAACTTTTACTGAAGTACAAGTAAATTACTCATAAAAAATCTACTAAAGTGAAAGTAGCTCATTTAAAATGTACTTAGAGTAAAAGTTCCTTTTTAACATGGGGGGGAAATATACTTTTTATGTTTGTAATTAATATCTTATTTATATTTATTATACATATTTAATTAAGTCACAGTCTTTTGCGATTTGTTAAGGGCACAAAGCCAAAAAACTCCAAAAAGCGACAAAAACCTTTTTAAAAAAATCAATTCGAAAACTATTTTATGTACTCAGTAACGGATGTGATTTAAATGTAGCAAAGTACAATACTTCAAAGAAACATACTTAAGTAAAAGTAAAATTACAGATTTTAAAAAGTACTTTAAAAAGTAAAAGTACATCCAAAAACAACTACTCAATTACTGTCACGTGAGTAATTGAAATTAATTACTTTCCACCTCTGCTTTTTGGAACCAAAATGCATCCAGCTGTTTTTTTAAACTACAAAAGCGCCCTAGTCAACCTTTTCTTATCAAAAAAGAAGCCAAATGTGATCATGGCCTTACATAGCTATCATGAGCAATCAAGTCAACACATCAAGTCACTGTTGTCTTACCCTGGTGAGATATACCATGTGTAAGAAACAGGAAGTAGCTCTGGTTTAAGTTAAACCGGTTCCCCCCCTGAGGGACGAGGATGTTTCTTTGGAAACGACATTGGATGACCCCATCAGCCAACCTCCACGCCCGACCCCACAGGTCCTCCTGGAGACACAGAGGTCAACATATACAACTGACTGAGTGTCTGTTAAAACAAAGAGCCACAGTTACTGTATGCCGATGATCAGTGTGTGTGATTGAGAGTGTACCTCTGTAATCAGCTCAGGGGGTGTTCGGCCTGAGACATAAGCCGCACTGATGGTAACTCTGCCTCCATCATTCACGCACAGATAGACGTCATCATTCCCCTACAGTGGCAGAAACATATACATACAGTACATCTATTTACAGCTCTCTTTTCACTTCCCAAAAGTTGTTGGGTTTCTAACTGTAAAAAGACCCTGAACCCTTCACAGTGAACACAATCACAGTGATAACACATCAACTAATTACTCTAAACTGTTAACATCCCCAGACTAACAGCAAGAAAAGATCACCCATCTATACCAAAGAACTGTATTTCTGTCAGAGAGCTCAGGTTATTACTGTAATCACCTCTTTAATGTTCCACTTGATTTGGTGACAACAAACAGTTTTTTTTTCCCCATTTCCAAATAATGGAGTCCACTACCCTGTTGAAGTCCCAACACTCGATGTAGTTTATTGTGTTAAATGTAGATTATATATTGCATATATATCTGCTAGGAATGTTACAATTTAATTTGAATTTAAATTTTAACGATCCCATTACATTTTCAATTTAAACCTTTTATTCAAACAAGGACGGCAATGTCACAATAAAAGCCACTAGATTGCAGAAGGGTACTTTGCAACACAAGTGTCTCAAAGTTTACGAGCTGAAAGCGGATGCACCATTAGTTTAACGAGGTGAACCTGAAGGATGGTGAAGGTATGTCCCGCCCTACACTGCCTCTGGTTGGCTGGTTCCTTCGTTGGCTGGATTGGTTAGGTTTAGGCATGAGGAGTTAGATTGGTTAGAGATTGGCTAGGATGGCAACGGAATGTTGCCATCCTAGCCAATCTCTAACCAATCTAACTCCCGTCAGAGCCCACATGCTTTCTGACTCACGGCGAAGGCAAAATGTTGCCACACGGTGACAGGGAAGTAGAAGGATTTCAGTTCTGTTGTTTCTCCGTTATCTCAAATTGCGGTAGTCGCCATGGCGTCTGGCAAAGTGCAGCTACAGGCTACCGCTAAGCTAACACTACGCTGTGTCTTTGGCTGCATGCCACCAACTGGTAAGCTACGCTGTGCCTGTTGTTTTTTTGCTTTAAATGTGTGCATACAGAGAGATTAGAGAAATGATAGTGGAGTAGTTGCTGATATTGCTTTTTATTTTGATATCAAAAGCGTGACACCCCTAATATTTATAGTTTACTTAATAACTAACAACATGAGAGAAATACAACAAAGTTTGTTTTGTTTTTTTTACAAAAAAATATCTAGATTCTTTTATCTTCAAAGTTCATTTTTTGACCTTCGAAAACTTTTCAACAAGGCCCACTTAATGGAGTTTTTCCGTAGCTTTCCACCACATCTGATGGCATTTATCCGCAAATCATGTCGTTATATTCATTCAATCTAAAGATTTCTGCCTTTTGGAGGCACTAATGTGCAATGTCTTTTTAGTGATGGTAACCAGTACATTTCATGATGAAACTCACCATCCATTTGTCCAGAGACAGGGCAAAGGACAGGTAACCTTCAGCAGGCCCACTGAGTTCGAACATCACACCTGATCCTTCTTGATCACTCGCAAAGGACAGGAAGAAACAGCGGGGGTCTGACTCTGGGTGGCAGCCCACTGGGTCTCTGAGGCAAGATTTACTGTGGCCACACCCCGCTGAACTAAACTGAAGAGGAAAAAAACAACAGTTCAGACATGAAGCTGACAATATTATTTTAAAGGATCTAGGTATTCTGGATAATCTACAACCCTGTCTTTAAACAGTTTTCTTTGGAACATCTTTCTACTGCAGAAATAAAATGCCAACTGTTGACAGTGTCTGTGTTGTATCTAAAGCATAGGGACACTTCCTGAAAGAACATAGTGATGCTATTGGATTTTAGTTGCAATGTTTGTGTGCACCATGAACTGAATTCTATGTAACACCGTTGTATGCAGGAAGGGAAAAGAGTTTTTTTTGCAATGTGGGTGAATTGATCCTTTTAAATCCGATGATATTATTTAACAAGTAATGTTTAATTATGACTCCTTGGACATCACTACTATTAATCCAAGAAAGTGAGCCATTTGTAATTGAAAAAAAATACTTCATGTATGTGGTACACAGTAAACCACCTGGGTCATGAACGAGATAAGTATCCATTACCACAGCCAATGAGGTTATGTTTTGGGTTCGGTATGTTTGTTTGTCTGGCAGCAGGTTTATGGAAAAACTCCTGGCCCAATTTTGATTAAACTTCCACTTCCAACAACCACTACAATTTGGAACAGATCCAAATCACGGTGCAGTTACATAAATAATTTCATAAAAATTGCGAGATAGGGCATGGACTTGGCAGACATTTGTACTCTCAGGCTACATTTACATTGCAACGTTTTGGTTTAAAAACTAACATCTTTTGCTACGTTCCCCCCTCTCATTGCCCCTGCTCTGGCGTTTCAGAGCCCCTAAACCAGAGACATTTGAAAAAAACTGTTTTGGTCTGGAATCTGCGGGGTTGTGTTTCAGTCTCAACGGCCGCAAATGCAGACCTTTGGCAACACCGACGCTGCCGCCAACGTTTTTCCTCCTGATTGGGTCTTATCAGTCATGACGTCTCGTTCTCTGAGACTAAAGCTACTATCTTTACCATGGCAACTACCAGCAGCCGCCGGAGTATACATGTTGCCTCCTGTTTATGCCCAGTATATGAGAATGTTAATGAGGTATGAGGTTTGGGCGTGTTAGTTTTAATGGTGATTAGTTCTTCTACTGGAGCTAAAAACACTTCTGTGCATGACGATCGCTTTTGGCTCATAACTCTGCTTAAAAACCAAAACGTAGCGATGTTAATGTAGCCTTGGAGTGCCCTTCTAGTTCCTGGTGATGTCAGACACTGACCGGTGTGGACAGAGCAGTGGGGCTGGTAGTTTGACCAGAAACAGCAGTTGATGGAACAGCAGTCGCTCCTCTAAAAGACACCACAGGACCTGCAATCTTCACCCAGTACACCTTATACTTTTGCACCACTGTCACACTGCAACAACAAAATCAAACACACCTTGAGATAGTAAAATATAAAACTGAGTAAAATGTCATAGGCCAGATAAACTATAGCAAAAAAACAACATGACAAAAAGCCTTGTGCTTACTCCATCTTCACAAACCTGTATTGCAAGCAGTGTTTGGACCCTTGTATAGAGCTCAACAGTGACCGCCCACCCACTTTTTGATTCCAGAAGTTTTTTTCCCCATTCAATATCTTCATTGACATTTTCAAAAATGCTTAAACTAAGAGTTTTAAGCCTGGAACCAAGCCAATCAGCTACAAGATGAATCATGACCAATAAAACTCTTAATTCAGCGCAAATAAAGATTTTGAAAACGGCAACAAAGGCAAAGGTATAAGACCGTGTACAGAAACGATCATCGACTTCAGTCAAGGGCATAGGTGTTGTTTCAACATAGGGGGTGGGGGACACATTATATCCTGGTTTGAGCGTCAAACACAAAATGTCTTGCATTCTGGTAAATTTTTATGCAACAATTTATGATTTTTCTGCAGCAGTCATGGTGCAAGTGTCTTTATTTATGTAAAGGAAAGAATTATTCTCCTGTGTTGTTCAAAAATTTCTGCATATTCAAAACATTTTTAGGACTCATGTACTGTACATCTCAACCTTGTTAAAGCCAGATGCTCCAAAGTTTAAATCTACATAAATCACATCTATATTTTTCCCCACTCTGTTTTGTTATTTAACCCCCCGATGACCAAACGTACATGTTTTGAGCCCCTTGAACGGGTATTTTTTTCCTCTTTTGGGGAGTGGGTTGTCTTCCATATTTTTTAAGGCAGACAAATCTACCTTTTCTAAATATTGAGGGGGAACATATCCCCTGAAACCACCCACCAAATCTATGCCTATGACGTCAGTGGTAGAAGCTTGATAGCCGTTCCCGTGGATTCACAGGTGTGGTAAAGAGTTCCATGGTTGTACTGTAATGTCTTGTTCTTTGTACTGTCCAGTCCTACCTCTCGGAAATGAGATGACACATCTCAAGAGCTATTCCTCGTAAAATAAATACATAAATAAATAAATAAAATGGTAACAGCGAACTCCACCAATCAGAGGGGTCACTGTTGATTGTGGGTAGTTTAGTACTTCTCCATGACATCGTAAATTAAACATGTTTATCTTAAAACAAGGTTGAGTTCATAGGGATTTGTGGCTTCTACAGGAGCAGAAACCTTCATTTCACAACCTCAGAGCTTGTGTTAAGTCTACCATGGATGGTTTGGACATTATGACTAACAATCAAATAATGAACGAGAAAATGAATGGGATTTTTCACTTCTGGAACCACACTGTTGAGCTCACAGAGTCACAGATTGAGTCTTCCAATACAATGACTGTGTCCAGGTCTGTATTTAAGTGCAATCATAGGCTTAAACTTGGAATTAACTGGTGTGTAATGCATACTCACAGAAACTGGACTCTTTGTGGAGGGTTATTTGGAGGTTCCCACACAGCCTGAACATGAGTCTTTCTCGCATTCTCATGTGGCTCACCCCAGATCCCTTCAAATGACAGGCATTAACAGCATTAAACACAAAGAAATACCTCATTCAAGGGTGTAATTTGGTAGTGACTGTCTGGAAATCCTGTAGTCCATCAGTGTCTAGTCAATATATTTGCTACACAAGGAACAGATCTCGAGTCCCACCTCCCTAGTCTATATCGACGGAAATTAATTTAGGGGGTTGCTCCGGTACCACCGGAACATCCGCCAAATTTGTTTGCATTCTAAAGTCCGGTGGATTTAACTGCTCCTCAGATCTCTGCAGGGTAAATCCAGACAGCTAGCTAGACTATCTGTCCAATCTGAGTTTTCTGTTGCACGACTAAAACTACGACCCAAGACGATTGTGATAGGTTTAAAGAAATGCCAATGAACATGAGCCCATTTTTCTCCCATCCAGGAATGCTGTGTGGACTAGCCAGACCTTCCTCCGCAGCTCTGTGGAGGAAGGTCTAGCAATGCGACTATCACTACCAGGCATTTGCTTTGCTGATAATTTTGCTGACATGTTAGAGGCTATAGTAGCAAAATCTGGTTGTACTACCGCTACTCACCCAGTTTGTAGCATTTTGCTAAAGGGTTATGCTCATATTCAGGATCATAATTGTTTTTAAAGGTTGTACCAGAATTGGTTTTGTGGTTTAATTTTCAGAAAACACCATATATTTGTTGTCCTGCACATTGCTGCAGCTCTTCTTTTCACCCTGTGTGTTGAGCTCTCTGTTTTAGCTACAGAGTGAGGCATCTCACTTCTGTTCCATCTTTGATGGGAGTCGCACATGCGCAGTAAGTACTGCTAGCCAGTCAGAAGCAGAGTATGAGGGCGTGCCCTGACAGTACCTAGGTAAGGACTACTAGCCAGTCAGAAGCAGAGTATGAGGGCGTGCGACGCTAGCAGCTAGGCGAGCATTATAACGTGTGTTCCAAAGTGACCATGTCTGTCTCTGAAGTAAAGGCTGGACTACAATAGAGCTGTTTGGAGCAGTTGGTGAACAGTGTTTTCTGTTGGAGATGGTAAGTCCCTTTGGGGGGGACTTTGGGCTTTTTCACTTTGTAAACCTATAACGTGCACAACAAAATATATAACACAGTAAAGTAAAGGGGAAAAGCCAAAAAGCATAATATGTGCACTTTAAAGAAAATATGTTTAGATATACTGTATGCACCATATCATTTCTTTCACAGTGGACAGGCCGACTATAAGTAAGGGAAGGGGCGTTTAGGTCATACAGTGTGAAAAGATGGTTAAATAACTTTACAGCTATTCAATTTGATCAGAGATGGGAAGTAACGAAGTACAAATACTTCGTTACTGTACTTAAGTAGATTTTTCGGATATTTCTACTTTACTTTACTACTTTTTTTTGTGGCGACTTTTTACTTTTACTCCTTACATTTTAACACAAATATCGGTACTTTCTACTCCTTACATTTTAAAAATTGGCTCGTTACTTTAGTTTTGTACAACAGGTCGTAATGTCGGAGAATAGCGGACCAGGGGGGCCGCGACCCGTGGGGGATGTGGTTTTAACACCCACACTTTTCCCGGTGATCGCTGTCTGCCCCATGTCATCTCATATACCAAATATGGTCATTTCCTTTTCATCAGCAACCAATCTTGAAAGTCAAAGGGGGATTATTTGATTCTAAAAGCGCAATCTCATTGGCTGATGCCAATTTCTGACAACGTGATTCGCTTAGAATGGTCACGTGACGCGCTCTGACATTTCCGCGGTAGTTCAGAATGTCAAGGAAGTGCGTCGAAAACGGTCGAAAATCACCTCAAAGAAGACGAAAACAGTTGTTATCAGCAAGAAGACACAGGGGATTACACACTAAGACAGCAGATGATGAAATGTCTTCACATAGTACGTTGATGTGTCAACTATCGTTCAGAAAACAGGAGTTTTCAGACAGCGGAGGTAATCAATCAATCTCTCTCTCTCTCGCTCTCTCTCAGCAGTTTACAGAAATCCATAGCCTAGCTACATGTCATATATTAAATATGTGGGTGTCACATATATACTATTCTACTATAATTACTATAAAATACTAAACCAATCTGTAATTTTGGGATCCTAAGTGGTTGTGAGTCCCTCAGGCTGTGGCAGGCAGATCCATGTTTAGCTGTCAGTAGAGCTGCTGTTCCCTCTCCTAGGAGAACTATCAGCTTCTCTTCTGGTGTTAACTTTGGGAAGTTTTATGTTTTGGGCTATTTTTCCAAGGTGTAAATCTCTTAGTGAAGATACTTTTTCCCAGTGGAGGAGGAAGTGCATCTCTGTCTGACCCAGTTGGTGGTCACTGAGCCTGTCTCTCTCTGACCTGTCTGTCTGACCCGGTTGGTGGTCACTGAGCCTGTATTTAGTATGGATGGTAACTGCACCTTTTTAGGTTTACTAGCAACGTTAAATGAAAGCTAATATGTACGAGTAGTTTCCCATGTAAGAGGTATAACGTTCCGTAATATTAGCTGCGTTATAGCATTCATAATAAACGGATAAACGGATCATAATATAATTACGTATGTGGTAATTTGCATAAATAGCACAACAGATCTAAACATTGGGTATAGCCAGGTGAAAATGTAAAAGTAAAAAGACTTAATGTAAAGGTCTGAATGGAACCCATTTAGGCTACCCATGAGAATTAATACATAGAGGCAGGAAGAAGTGCTTTAAACCAGTATTGATTATTGAGTGTATTAAACCAGTATTATTATTATTACACAGATGGGGTTTGGGGCTGAGTCAGTGGGACTGTTTCTGGGGGATGAGTCTGAGGGAAGAACAAGGTAAGGAGAATGCAGAAGACAAAAGGTAGGTCGAATAAAAAATGTAACCCCCAGAAACAGTCCCACGGACCCAGCCCCAAACCCCATCTCTGCAATAATAGGCTAATTAATAAATGCTGGTTTAAAGCACTTCTTCCTGCCTCTATGTATTAATGCGCATAGGTAGCCTAAATGGGTTCCATTCAGACCTTAATATTAAGTCTTTTTCTGTTATATGTCTTTAAATACGGTCCTAATCTAGTCCTCACTAACACGTTTCAAATAATTTCACTGGAGTTACCGTTATTATTTTTCGTGTCATCAATAGGCTACCGAATTCAATCTAATTGGATACTACGTTGTATGCATGTAATGCACCACTACAAGACGACTCGACAGATTCGGCCGCATTCTGCATTCATTTGCGGCAAATAATTGCAGCTTGATGGTGGTAACGTTAGCACATAGTAGTATGGACGGCGACATTATTGAAAATGAAGAAAACAGAGATCCCAGAGATTAGGCAGACAAGCAGCAAGACATTCCCAACCATCCCTGGCCTTATCTGAGAGAGATGTTTGAGATAGGCTAGAAGGCATCAAGTATGACTCCTGGCCAATGTGCTGCGTAACTCTAAAAGTATGGGGAACTTCTTAATTAATCTATGTTTAGTAATTCATATTGTATCCTTTATTTTCTTTTTATATTTGAGCACACACACACACATGTAGATTCCTTTAAATGTTAAGGGGACGATTAAAAAAAGAGAAACTTGATCTGTGAATTCTCACAGAATCACAATTGAATTCATATCTTGCTACTCGGTCAGAATCTTATTAAGCTGGAGTCCCAGTCTCTGTAACAATAATCATATATGGGATGTTTGGCAGACATCCATTTAAAATGTAGACAATGGCATATAAAGAGCCTGGTTTTTATGTCCACTGAAGTTTCTCATCTTGCACTCTAGTAACGTGTGTGGTCCAGGTAGCTTTGCATAAAAAGTGGTTGTCATTCGCAAGGCTACTTTTACTTTTATACTTTAAGTACATTTCAAAGCCTGTACTTTGTTACTTTTACTTAAGTAAAGAAGTTAAATCAGTACTTCTACTTTTACCAGAGTATTTTTTAACACAAGTATCTGTACTTCTACTTAAGTACGGGAAGTGAGTACTTTTGCCATCTCTGAATTTGATCGAAACATGGGAATACCTTATTGAGGCCACACTGTAGTAGCTGGGACTCAGCGGGGTCAGTCAGGATGAAGAAACCCACTGCTGGGGACTCCAATTTCCCAGCATCCCGAGCTTCTATCAGGAACCCCTTGAAGAATGTCGTGTTGGAGGAGGCAACTTGTAAAGACACTGTGGATGGAGAATGGGAGGACAGACAGCTGTCAGCTAACAGGAGAGACTATGTGTGGAATGTAAAACTAAAGTTTAACAGCCTACCTGTGACGTTGTCGCTTGGACTGAATGTGGATGTGTCCACAGTGATGCTGTACGGAGGAGGGTCTAGGCTGGGATCGTAACCATGCTGAGGCACCATGTCTTTACAGGCAACACTTACCTTCCCATTACTGTACGCTGTGACTGGTTCTACAGTCCCTGCACTCAGCACTGCCAACAGAAAGTACGAATGCCACATTGCCGATGCCTGAAGCAAAAGGAAAGAGGAAATCTGTGGAATCTGTCTGTCACAGGCTCACCAAGGTTGGGTTATGCTTCCCTAGGTTTGCCTTTTGCTAAGTTTACACTTTAGAACACCAACACACACTCATCCGTTTCATTCACTCACACCTTACACCACTGAATTCTACATATCATTCGGTATATAGTTAATTTGGTCTAATTTGGATTAATTTGGTTAAATAAAGAATTGTTTAATCATTTAACATGGTGTTGTCTCCCTCTTTGTTATGACCTACTGAGCCAGGTGATGCCAACTAGGAAATGGGGAAGGTACCTGAACTCTCTGGAGGGCTTCTAAGAAGCTTGGTGCTGGGGGAGAGACTTGTATGATGGGCTCATGGTGTTGTCATTCAGGTCTATTTTGTCACTCCTGTTGAATGGCCTGGAATATAAATATCATCTTATCTTGATTTTTGTCTGGGTGGGTGGTGATGACAAAGGTGGGGGATGCGTTCATATTGCGAGTTGTATGTTTTTGTAGGTTGTTAAATAATAAAAAATGTTAATCACAACACAACAACTGGTTCACAAAACCAGTGGTGATATACAATACATAGGAATAGAGATAAATGTGAATATAGGTGAGACAAACCGTTGTTAACTAAGGGGTAGTTATGTAGGGCATAGGTGTGTTTGAGTTGTAAATTGTAAATTGAGTTGTAAATTGTAAATTTGTAAAAAAGAGACAGAAGAGAGAGGGAAGACTGAGCAAATAATAATAATAGTTAAAAGGTCCCATATGCTCATTTTCAGGTTCATCCAAACGATACAAGTCTTCCATGAACATGCACCGCCCCCCACCCAACCCCCCGCCACGCAATTGCTAGTCATGATGTATTTAGAGAACGTTACTAGTAGCCAAGGAGGACACAGAGGATTAAAAAAACATGATGGACTCTTCAGAAGAGGTCATTATCTTCACTCGAGTTTCTCATTTGGCAATGGTTTGAATGTAACGTTTATTAATATAAAAAAAATACGCACTAAAGCTTAAATGTTCAAAAAAACTTTATTATTATTATTTTTCTTATACTGTCTGTCTGAATATACCTGTAGTCTCCCTCTGTCTGAAACGCTCCATTTACTGCCTGTCTCTTTAAGCCCCCCTTTACTGAAAAAGCCCTGTGTGCTCTGATTGGTCAGCGTTTCGGTCTTTTGCATCGTCTCTGCACCGCCACTGCATCCAACGACTGTAACTGCACTGTAGCGCTACTTTCTACCTATATCTAGTATAGTTGTGACATCACAACTGTACGGAAGTCCTGGCGGCTCATTTAAAGGCACAGTTTCTGAATACTTTCACAGGATTTATATAGCACCTCAACCTGCTTTATAATACAAAAGACATGGACATCTTACTTTTTACAATATGGGACCTTTAAACAAACACAAAATAATGGTCACCTTCCACAGGGGTTACTAGGGCTCAGGCGGGGGTCAGCTGACCTGCTAGTTTTCGTTTCACTCGTTTGTAGGGTTACAGGTTATATAGCCCTGCTATGACATGAACTTCCACGGTGACCTTCGAAGTCACTGTTCCATTATCTTTAATGTGACTATTATTTGCCACTGTTCATCACACCCCCAACCGGCCCCGTCAGACACCGCCTACCAAGAGTCTGGTTCTGCCGAGGTCTCTTCCTAGAAGGGAGTTTTTCCTCGCCACTGTCGCAATAGCCACTGCTAATGCTTGCTCTTGAGGGAATTACTGTAATTGTTGGGGTTTTGGAAATTATAGAGTGTGGTCTAGACCTACTCTATCTGTAAAGTGTCTCGAGATAACTCTGTTATGATTTGATAAATAAAATTGAATTGAATTGAATAGCATGACTTGAAAAAGACAGAAATAACGTGATAATATTAACACATATAGCAAACGGAAAGAGCCTTCAAGTGGCTTACTTTAAGGATAAATGGGAAGTTAGTGTGGACCTCCAATGTGTAGCTGACTCACTGGCTGATATTGTCTCTGTACAGACAGTAGAGGGAGGCGGGACAGAGGCTGACACACTCATCAGCTCCAGAACATAATCAGTCGGCTACAGATCAGACTGAGGTCAGCAGGCTCTCTGAGATAACAAACCGCCAGGCAGTGGTGGAAGAAGTATTCAGATCCTTTACTTCAGTAAAAGCACAAATGCCACACTGTAAAAATACTCTGTTACAAGTAAAAGTCCTGCATTGAAAATGTTACTTACATTAAGTAAAAGTATGCATGATAAAAATCCTCACATTTTTCTGAAATGTAGAGGAGTAGAAGTAGAAAGTGGCATGGAAAGAAAAGACTCAAGTAAAGTAGAAGTACCTGAACCTTTGGACTCAAGTACAGTACTGGAGTAAATGGACTTAATTACATTCCACCACTACGGCCAGGTCAGAGTGAGAGCAGCATCATCTGAAAAGTTTCTGTTTGGGAAGAAACTGGCAACTGACATCTTTGCTTATACTAATAGATCAGAGTTGGCTCGCTAGAAAGTAAACCGAAAAATATGAATCAACTTTTTCAGATTTAGTTTGTTAGTTATTAAAATGAAAAAGGGCATTAAATAAAAAAAAACTCTGCATTCAAGTTCTGGAATCAAAAGTAAAGTCATATTGTCAAATAAGAGAAATCTCAAAGTTATCCAATGGCTATATCATAACCATTATGCAAGACAAAAATAGAGACATTCAGTTATATTCTAGCATCTCATTCATTTATTGGCTCTTCATTTTTTTATTCCCAGTTGCAGTGACCTGGAGGAAAATGTCTCTTATCAACTAGCCAAAGGTTAGTTGATAAGAGACAAAGGTTTAAAGGAAGTTATCTCCTGTGGCTCGTACACCTTGGCATAAAGGCTTTTGGGTAAACCGCAAAACAGTGGATGCACACGAGGCACTTATGCATAAAGTTTATACTTATACATAAAATACAAACACAGAACAACAAAATGTATTGCAAGAGACCTTCCAACACATGTAAACATTTCTGTTGTCTCACATCTGTCAGACACTTTAAAAGAAGACTAAACCAGAAAGGAGAGCGTTTGGCCTTACCTCCACCCGGTGCTGCCTGTGTCTCTGTCTTCACCCTGAGTGCAGAAAGTTGTGTTGGCCCTCAGAGGGCGGGGCTTCTGATGACTTCACTTCCCACTGAGGAAAAGATTAACAGACATGTGAGTTGTCTTCTGAGAAATACATTCTCCATCAGCTTCCTGATACCTGAATAATGTTAGTTTTTTTAGAAATGTAGTCTGACTGAATTAGGCTGGACTATAATTCATTATGATAATTTATCGTCTTTCAATGGCATCATATCGTGATGAAATCATATGTCAAGATACCGTGATATACAATTATGTTGTCTAAAAAAAAATCTATGCGCATACTAACTCAATTTCTTTTTTTAATCTGTTGTGAAACATTTTGAGGGAATATTATTTAAAGAATTGCAGATTTGTTTTAACATCACACTATTTTTGTGCATGCATGTTAACAAAAATGTAAATTTTTTTCTCTATAATTTCACTTGAAGCCGTTTACCACATATATAAAAAAATATTTTGTGAAAGCACCAATAGTCAACCCGACAATATTGTCGCAATATCGATATCGATTTGGTCAAGAATATGGTGATATCTGATTTTATCCATATCGTCCAGCCCTACCCTAAATTCAAATATGTCTAGGAAGTGACATTTAAAATAAATGTAGGGTGTGATGCAGGCCCATAGACAGGGGGGGGGTTCGGGTGGTTCGAAAGAGCCCCCTCACCCTTACTGCCAAAGGTCTTTTTATAAAAACAACTGCCAATGATTCGAATCCCCCGCC